>NC_087206.1:63371860-63376860 GCF_015104395.2 Macrobrachium nipponense | reverse complement strand
TGTAAAACTGAAAGCATGCGATGCGTTTTCCCCTTAAACAATGCATTAGACCGTCTAGACATTGCTCCCGAACCGAAAGCAAAGTGAATAATGCAAATTGGTCTGTTCTCTCTTGTTGTTTTTCAGCAAGTCCTGGAACCGGCATTTGTTTAACGCTGGAAGGTATTGCCTTCAGTGGCGAACTAATATTACCTCCGAATTTGTTTCTGGCTCCAATCGAATTCGGGGGGAAAATGAAATTAGTGGACGATACGCAATATGAAATGTTTTTGTTTTAATTTCAGGTTTCATTTTGGGATAAGGTGAGATTTGTGCTAAAAGGCGACTGTGTGTGTGTGTGTGTGTGTGTGTGTTTCCTCTCGCTTATGTAGTGGTAGGCATTGCACCTTGTTTTTTTTTTTTTTTTCGAATTCACGGCCGCCAAAAATATTTGGTGAATTTTACTGTATTTCATGAGCAGGAGAAACGATTTTGCGTAATTATACGAACTGCAGGTTTTGATTTCGGAATGCGGAAAGAGTCTGTTTTTATTTCGGGGAAAAGGACTATTTTAACTTGGAAATGGTGCTTTTTGTTGCATTACTGCTTTTTATATTTTGTGACGATCTGAGAAAAAGATTGACAATTTTTGATGCTGGACATTTCTTTTTATTGTAAAGTTATTTATTTATTTATTTTATTTTATTTTTTTTTTTTTTTGCAAGCGACGCTAATTCTCAATTATATCTTTTTCACCGATGAATCTGTGTACTTGAATTTAGACCCGCACGTTATGGTGACTATAGTAGATATACATCAACCGTGCATTTGACGTCTAAGGCCAGTCCCTTACGACGCTCCTGATTGACTGTTGATAAGCCAGTCAGTCACAGGGCTGGAAACTCTCAGTCTCTCGAGAGAATCCATATAGGCAGGATGTGTGTTCCACCTTTCCTGAAAGACGTATACCTCAGGAGAGGTGGAACATAGATCCTACCCATGTGAACTCTCTCGAGAGACTGAGAGTTTCCAGCACTGTGACTGGCTTATCAACAGCCAATCAGGAGCGTCGTAAGGGACTGGCCTAGACGTCAAATGCATGGTTGATGTGAATCTACTATAGTGATTTTTGCATCCAGATTTTTGTTTATATTAGATTAGGAAAGAAACTAACGGAAATCTTACCTAACTCGTCCCAACTTAATTTTACACTTACGAATAGTCATTATTAATATGGCCTCTCTGTCTACTTCCTAGATTTTGATTATTCACCTAATCTTCACCATCATAGTCAATAAAAAGGTTTTTGCAGCGTCTCTTCGGCTTCAACTGCAACCCCTTTCGTTCCTTTTACTGTACCTCCTTTCATATTCTCTTTCTTCCATCCTGCTATCCGCCCTCTCCTAACAATTATTTCAAAGTGCAACTGCTTTGAGGTATTCCTCCTTTACACCTTTCAAACATACCTACTCTCAATTTCCTTTCCAGTGCTGAATGACCTCATACGTACCAGAGCTTGGCCATTGGCCTAAACTCTTATACTCCATTCTATGATATTGAACATTGCTTTATTTCTCCGTGTTACGTAAGTGTTGCCAAAAATTCACAGCCATTCTAAAAATCTTAAAGGCGTAATTCCTATTTTATTTTGACTCTCTATCTCATTGTAAATCCTTCCGTGCGATGTAGGCACCCGGACGACAAAAAGATCCCGACTTGAAATCCCATTTATTGGATGGAGATTTTTGTTGACATCTGGAAAATAGGCCTACCTGTCGATTGTCACCGATGGTTGGGTGGGTCCTTCATTGACGCTAGACTTTTCTTGCGTCGCTTTCTTTCATAAGGTAGCCTTGCGAGAGATAATCAAAGATTTTGATGCCACATCTCTTTCTCAGTGGGTTTTTATATGATCGAGTTTATAACAGGTCCCATCTTTCTTTTAATTATTCTCCTTCATGCGTTGTAATTTTTACCAAACGCTCAAATACTCTTCTCTTGCTAATACTAGAATAGTTGGTTAGTTAATAATTAACCTTTGTTTTTGGAGCGGTTACATGACATTGATGAGATTATGTTACAAGAAAAAGTATACAGATTGCGCGTATAATTTTATACACAAAAGTAGGTGCATATAATTTAGTTAATGTCGTTACAAGGATAATAATTTTTCATTGTTTTTCAGGCCTTTGGATTTTATAGACGAAAGATATGTACATATATATATGTATATATATATATATATATATATATATATATATATATATATATATATATATATAGTATGTATGTATGTATGTGTATATTATATGTATATATGCACTTTCATTTTAGATGGCCCGCAAACAAGGCGTGATCCGACCTAAAGCTTATTCGGGGTGCGTGCTAAAATCTATGGTCAAATAGCTCTTTGTTTCACCAACGAAAATGTTAATAAATACCCTATATTTTCTTTTAGAAATAATTGTTCCGTACTGTTTAACATGCACATTATTTATTTATTTTTACATTTCATTTTAATGAATAAATCATAAATATCCTATCCTAAAATTCCCGTACCTTTAATTCAAACGCGCAAACACCTTGGGTGGGAGCAAGCGAAAATGATCTTCAAGTTATGCATTGCTTAGACATGGGAAAACTATCGTTTATTTTCCGATGACATAAAAAAGGCAAACCCAAATACTAGCTGTGATCTCGCAGTTGTTGCTCCATATTGGTCTCTGGTTTCTTTTCACGTTTGTTATTTATTTTTTTTTTCGTGACCAGGGTCGCGTGGGTGTCGCTTGCAATATTATTGTTTTCTGTTATTTTTGTGCAGTCTGTCTGGCCCATGTGAAAATTGAGAAGGGAACACAGCAAGTATTGGTCCAAATTTATTTGATTCCGGTTTTTATAAAAAAAAAAAAAAAAAAAAAAAATCAAGAATATTTTTAATTTAAGGGAATGTCAGGTTTTTAAATTTTTTTATAAATTTATAATTCACACTCGGTCTGGAAAGGTGGTAATTCATAAAATTTGTCGGTGGGTATTGTTTCGTTGATGCCTGCTAGCAGATATATGTAAGAGAGAGAGAGAGAGAGAGAGATTATTTTCTTTTCTGTGAAAGTGGAAGTTTGTCAGTTTAAAAGTCAAGTGACTCCAAAGGTATTCTTCGCCTTTTTTTTAAATTTTTTAAAAATAAATTATTTACAAAACATTACAGCAAATCCAGAACTACATACATTTTCATCTAAAATACATTGCTTTTAATGTTACAAAAATTCTTTGTGAAATATTTCTACAATTTTTCTTTGAAAATAGCCTTGATATCTCTGTTTTTTTTATATATATAATAGAAACTTTGATTTTATTTATAATCAAACGTTCAGGCACATTCTTGTCTTTGAACAAACATATAATTACAATATAACTTGA
The DNA here is from genome assembly GCF_015104395.2 of Macrobrachium nipponense. NCBI lineage: Eukaryota > Metazoa > Arthropoda > Malacostraca > Decapoda > Palaemonidae > Macrobrachium > Macrobrachium nipponense. The sequence goes on along the minus strand of NC_087206.1, from coordinate 63,373,464 downwards.
CAAAATTGAAGTTGCAGTAAATAGGTTTTATTAATTCGCTGGAATAGACGAATTTTGTTATCAATTACATTACAGAGGTTATTCTTATCTTCTTCCCAGCTGGTTCCCATTTTTATATGGGGTCGCTGTTTGGATGAGCCGTTTCCATCTATTTCTGTCCTTCGCTTTTGCCTCATCAATTCACTTCTCATGTAAGTCTTCTCTCACACAGTCTTTCCATCTCTTTCATGGTCTCCCTCTTCTTCTCCTACTTCCTTGAAACTCCATCCCCATAGTATGTCTCCCAGCGACATCCTCATGTCTCCTGAACTGGTGTTTATTACTCTTTATTTTCTTGAGATGTCGGAATGAGTGCTTGATCTTCATCCTGTAATCGAATGAGAATGGATACAGTCGTCAAAATGATACAATATCCCCAGTGTTTTGTTAGTTTGTTGGACGTTTCTGAACAGCATAATTATGTCGTCAGAGTTGATTTAACGTTTCAGAACATCATAGTTATGTCATCAGAGTTTATTGAACGTTTCAGAACAGCATAGTTATGTCGTCAGAGTTTATTGAACGTGTCAGAACAGCATAGTTATGTCGTCAGAGTTTATTGAATGTTTCAGAACAGCATAGTTATGTCGTCAGAGTTTATTGAATGTTTCAGAACAGCATAGTTAAGTCATCAGAGTTTATTGAACGTTTCAGAACAGCATAGGTATTTCGTCAGAGTTAATTTAACGTTTCAGAACAGCAAAGTTATGTCATCAGAGTTTATTGAACGTTTCAGAACAGCATAGTTATGTCGTCAGAGTTTATTGGACGCTTCAGAACAGCATAGTTATGTCATCAGAGTTTATTGACTGTTTCAGAACACCATAGTTGTGTCATGAGAGTTTATTGAATGTTTCAGAACAGCATAGTTATGTCGTCAGAGTTTATTTAACATTTTTCGGACAGCATTTTAGTTTATGTCATCAGATTTATTGACTGTTTTCAGAACACCATAGTTGAAGTTTCGAACAGCATAGTTTAGTGTCGAAGTTTATTGAATGTTTCAGAACAGCATAGTTATGTCGTCAGAGTTTATTGAACGTTTCAGAACAGCATAGTTATGTCGTCAGAGTTTATTTAACATTTCTGGACAGCATAGTTATGTCATCAGAGTTTATTGGACGTTTCAGAACAGCATAGTTATGTCGTCAGAGTTTATTGGATGTTTCAGAACAGCATAGTTATGTCGTCAGAGTTTATTTAACGCTGCTGGACTGCATACTTATATCGTCACAGTTTATTGAACGTTTCAGAACAGCATAGTTATGTCGTCAGAGTTTATTGGACGTTTCAGAACAGCATAGATATGTCGTCAGAGTTTATTGGACGTTTCAGAACAGCATAGTTATGTCGTCAGAGTTTATTGACAGTTTCAGAACAGCATAGTTATGTCGTCAGAGTTTATTGGACATTTCAGAATAGCATAGTTATGTTGTCAGAGTTTATTGGATGTTTCAGGACAGCATAGTTATGTCGTCAGAGTTTATTGGACGTTTCAAAACAGCATAGTTATTTCGTCAGCGTTTTATTGGACGTTTTCAGAACAGCAGTGTCGTCAGAGTTTA
>NC_087206.1:63339360-63366860 GCF_015104395.2 Macrobrachium nipponense | reverse complement strand
CGCAATCAAATAATTACACGAGTCAAATTGACTTTGCTTATGGCGTGTGTCAGTTTTCAGTGCAATTGGGTTGAATTAGGCCTGAGAGTCGCCCCCCCCCCCCCCTCCTCTCTCTCTCTCTTTTTGCTCTCCCTGACCTTTGCTAATTCCTTTCGAAGGATGCTGTTATTAGCGGGCCTTCCGATAATGGCCCCCCTGTCATTTGCTTCCTTTAGGATTTCTGTTCCAAGATTCGCCATGTTTATTTTTTTTTATCTTTCCTTGCGTTTTTGTCTGACAGGAAATGCGTTGGTATAAGAAATGTCAATTGTTTATTTATTTCATTAACCACATACATCTCCCGTGAAAGGAGATTAAAAATAAATTTTTTGAAAAGAATATTGGGGACAAAGGACGTTTTACACAAAATAAATATAAAATGTTCTGGTTTTAGTTTACTTGGTGAGTAAGCTTAGAGACTACTTTGTTGTTGTTGTTCTTGTAGGGGGCGCAGTAAACGTCTATGGAAGAGCCTAAAAAGGTCTGAAAAAGGTGTTTCGCGTTGAGTTAAAGATGCAGGAATTTTAGGATAGGATATTTGTTGTGATCAATTTAGTAGAATGAAAGTGGAAAAAATAAATAATGTGCATGTTAAGCATTACAGAAAAATGATTTCTAATAAGATATACGTAGGGTATTTATTTTGATTTTCGTTAAACATTACAGAACAATTATTTCTAATAAAATATAGCGCCTTTATTTTAATTTTCGTTGGTGAAACAAGGCTCTATTTGACCGTAGATATTAGCTCGTTTTAATTTACGTTAAAAGTTAGGAATATGATGTTTACAACTTATTTGTGAGGGAAAATTCTTGCACGCGTCCCGAGTAAGCAAGAAGTCAGATCACGCCTTGTTTTAATATACTTATGCCCATTTTAAGACGAAGCTTGTTTACTATGTTATAAGATATTTCTGTACTGTGTATGAGGTGTAAAAAGTGGTGGGTGTACGTTGATGTAGACAGGCAAATATGCTTTACACCGACACGCAGACAGTCGATTGAGTGGATCTCCACGTCATCTTCTCTCCCCTTTTATCACAAGCCAGATGACAAATCGATTGATTGGAATGCTGTAAAATGTGAACCGTTGCAGTTTACTAGAAACGCCATACAGTTAAACAGAAATCAAATAAAAACTCATGAAAAAATATAGAATCTCGTTATTCATTTCACTCTCCTCTCTTCCCTTTTATTTGAGCCACGTCATACAGTTAAACCGAATTAGAATAAAAATTTTGAATAAATATAGAATCTTATTGTTCGTTTCACTTTCCTCTCGTCACCCTTTTATTTTCATTTATATTGGTTAAACGTGAAGGAAGTTATCAATTCCAAAAGAGAAGGCTACTTATGTGAAGTTGAATGGTTTCCAATTTGACATGGTTGTAGAGACAGAATTAAAAAAAAAATTTTTTTGACATTTTTTTTTTTTTAACAAGTCCAACAGGACGAAAGTGTAATGTCCTTTTCTAGCCCAGGAACGAAAAAGAAAATAAAAAAAAACGAAAGAGGAAGAGAGAAAGACGGCCGGAATTACGACGAATACAAGAAATTGCGCTGTTTGAATAAAAACTTAATAAGAATTCTGTGTTATATTCAAGTCTCCAGATTTACGTCTTTTTTTTTATTCATTTATTTCTTTGAATATCACCGCGCGTGCGTGCGTGTGTACAGTTTTTTTTTTTTGGGGGGGAAGGGGGGGATGTTTATTTCAGCTAGAATGAACTAAACTGAAAGTAGTCGCTAAAGGTGTTAATGACTGGTGAATAATTAGCTTCAATTAGCGAACGTTCTTTTTATGAGAGAGAGAGAGAGAGAGAGAGAGAGAGAGAGAGAGAGAGAGAGAGAGAGAGAACTCGAATTGTTCGATTGTCGTCGGAATAGATTTCGTGGGAATCACTGAATTGGATAGGAAAGGACAGTAAAAGGGAGGGGATGGGAAATATACGATTCCGAAATTGAGACAGAGTAGGCTCTGTTGGGAGATAAGAGAAATACGGTTATTTATAAAAATTAAATACTTCTCATGTTGGCGCGTTGGCGCGTGTGTATATTTTTCGTTGTAGAGCTGTTCTGCTACTTTTATTATATTGAAAATTCGTTTTAACTATATTATATGCTGTTGTCTTTTATTTGTTTCAATATCTTGCTTTCATAGTGTTGTTAACTGTTTATGACTATTATTATTATTGTTTTGTAGTTACTTATTTGTTTCATAGTATTGTTAACTTTTTATGAAAATTATCGTTATTGTTGTGTAGTTATTTATTTGCATGACTAATGTACAATGATGATTTTGTATTTGGAAGCAGTGATAATAAGCATGCTAACATCGTTCCGTTTTATTTCAGGCTCTGAAAAAAAAAAAAAAAAAAAAAAAAAATATATTATATAATATATATATATAATATATATATATATATATTAGTTATATATATGTGTATATATATATATATATATATATATATATATATATATATATATATATATATGATTGTATGATATCCCCTCTTTTAGCTCCCTCAAAAAAAAAATAAAAAAATAAATAAAATAAAAAAAAACGGGCCAAGCAATTCCAGGTTGTCCTGTTTATTTATTATTAACTGGGAGCCACTGGGTCAAGAACATCAAGGGAGACTCATTTAAAATTTGAAGCAAAACTTGTGCTTTGCAACATAATATCACGTCATTTAAGACATTGTGGTTATCATGTCATATCACTCAGGCGTAAGGTAAGCCTAAAAAGGTCTGAAAAAAAGGGGGGTGTTTTGCGTTGAGTAAAAGATACAGGAATTTTAAGCTAGGACCCTTATGATTTATTTACTAGAACGAAAATGTAAAAATAAATAATCTGCATGTTAAACAGTACAGAACAATTATTTCTAATAAAATATAGCGTATTTTAGCGTATTTATTTTAATTTTCGTTGGTGAAACAACGCTCAATTTTACCGTAGATTTTAGCATGCGCCCCGAGTAAGCCTGGAGGTCGGGTCACGCCTTGTTATTTAAAGTAATCCACACATGTTTGGTTGAAGAAACCAATTAAAGGAATCAGAAAAGTCACAGAGATTTCTATCTGCTAAAATATTCATCCTTGTTTTACATAAAATTATAACTTGGGCGAACTTCTGTCTCAGGAACTTCTGTCTCTGGTTTTGTGCATAAAAATGATGCAAAGCATCAAAAGGTAATGAATTCAGATTTTTAATCTTACAGTAGTCGCTCTTGAGAAATATACCGGTGCATTGAACATGCAAAGAAACGCGATAAAACCTCGGAAAACATCAAAAGTTAATGAATTTAGATTTTTAATGTTACAATAGTCGCGCTTGAGAAATATAGCGGTGCATTGAAAATGGAAAGAAACAGATTTCAAAGCAAGCACGAATAATTAATTAGTCAATACTGGAACCGAGCCGTACACTGCAAATAAATGGAAATTACTCCTAATTAGGACGACTGGGTTAAACAAAAATGTTCTATTGAATTGAATTAGGAGGAAGCGCTTATTTTTTCGAAGGAGATAATGACACTGAGAAGTTCTCGCTTCCTGAAACACAGTGAATGTTTGGAAAAATAGGTGATGAGAATAATCACTTTTATCCCAGCGGGAGAGGAATTCGCCGGTTTTAGAATTCCAGCAGACATTATTACCGAGCAAGGGAATTTTTTTAAATTACGGGGCAAAAATTCAACTGGTGAACCTAAGTATTATTATTATTATTATTATTATTATTATTATTATATTATTATTATTATTATTATTATTATATATACACACACACTTATATATATATATATATATATATATATATATATATATATATATATATATATGTATATATATATATATATACATATATATAGTATATAGTATATATATATATATATATATATATATATATATATATATATATATTTTGGTCCATCACAGTCCCCCAATTCGACTGGGTGGTATTCATAGTATGGGGTCCGGTTGCTGCATCCTGCCTCCTTAGGAGTCCATCACTCTTCTTACTATGTGCGCCGGTTCTAGGATCACACTCTTTTGCATGAGTCCTGGAGCTACTTCAGCCTCTAGTTTTCCAGATTCCTTTTCAGGGATCTTGGGATCGTGCCTAGTGCTCCTATGATTATTGGTACAATTTTATTATTATTATTATATTATTATTATTATTATTATTATTATTATTATTATTCAGAAGGTGAACCCTATTCATATGGAACAACCCTACCCACAGTGGGCACTTTACTGGAATTCAAATTTCCAAAGAATATGTTATTTATTAGAGATTATTGTACTATCCTCATTATATATCGCTAGGGTATGTACACATAAACATGCTACAATGTTACACTACAGGCTTCAACGATTTTGGGCTGTGTAAAGAAAAGAATAAGTGTGTTCAGTATTAATTTATCATTTATCATTTTTCAAGATTTGTAGTATTGATCACAAATATAAAAACATTATAGTGGGAATTTTCTTTTTCCCTTTTTATTTTGGCTTCATTCAGTATTTTCCCGAGAAATATATATTGAGTATATATATATGTGTGTTACAGCAATAGAGCTTATATATATTTATTTTCGAGTATTATCAGGCGAAATACGTTTTGCAATTTGACGTGTTTCGCTAACCCCGTCCCCCTTATTGCAAGGTATTTTTATTGTTATGATGGAAATAAATAAGAAGGATTTGACGTTAATTATTGCACAGGTTTGCTATATATCAGTGAGGACGCAACCGAAGTCTCTCTCTCTCTCTCTCGCTCTCGCTCTCTCTCTCTATCAAAGTTATAAATAATAATGAAATAAAAAACCCAAGGGAAAAAAATGTACAACATAGTTTGATTGATTATTTGCCGCTTATAAGAAAAATAGATTGAAAATTCTATCGCTTGTCAGCGATGATAATCAAATAATTACCACTAATTCATCGGACATAATAATCAAATAAATAATAAAATAATTTGTCACTACTACTTCATCGGCGTGTGACGTCATCACCTTCACTCCGAGTCTGTCTCCAGCTGGTTCTTCTAGAGCTGAAGAACAGCGGCGCATAGCGGCGGGTTGCTCTCGCGTCGGAGCCAGGTCGAAGTCGGCCAGTTGGCTCATACGCGGCCCAGACTCTGCCGTGGAAAGGTTGTTTATGCCTCGCTGTTGACTTTTCAGTCGAATGTTCGCGCTGGAGACAATGGCGGCGGCGGCCATGTGCGTGCGTGTGTTTTTTTGTTGATTTTTATTATTATTATTTATTATTATAGCTGTTTCAAAGGCATTTGATTTATATAGAATCTTCTCAATTCTTCTTATTGTCCTTTTTTCTCATCAGCATGTAGCTGGTACATCATCATTTTTCATAGATATCAGTTGTCTTATAGTATTTTGTTTTGGTGTTAATCGGTTATTAAAGTTGTTTTCATTCGTTGATGTTCATTGATATTATTGATTTGATTTGACAATGGCAGACGCGTGTGTGTGTAATTTTCTGAATTTTTATTTATTCATTTGCTGTGAATTTTATTATTTTATTATTTATCCATTATGCATGATGTTTATATATATATATATATATATATATATATATATATATATATATATATATATATATATATATATATATATATATATATATATATATATATATATATATATATATATATATATATATATATATATATATATATATATATATATATATATAATTTATTTGGTCTATGTTCAATCATACTAAATTCGTGTGCATTTTCCAGAGTTGAAAAAACAAATAAAAAAAAATAAAAAAAAACACACACACACCAGAATTATCTTTTGTTTCTGTGAAAAGAAGAAAAGAGATTACAGAAGAGACACTTAAGTACTACTGTTCCTTATTCATCAGTACTTAACGATATTTCTTGAATGTCTGTATTTACGTATGCGTGCATGCAAACAAAATATTCAATCACATTCTTCCGTATTTAGATGTCGGGAAAATCTTTCGGCATTGGAAAGTGACCATGCAAGCAGTGATGAGATTTTTACATATTTGTATTCCTATGTGGGGAGGGATAGATTTTAAATGATTATTGCACCGCAAATAGGAGTCGATGGATTGTGATTCCACGTCTGATGTTATGCAACTCCTATACTCTCTCTCTCGAGCACACGATGTCTCCTCGAATGGACTAACAAGTCTTTGAGACATCCTAATCCTTGTCACTCCTCGTAAAACACACACACACACACACACACACAGACTCCATCTGAAAGTCGTTTTTATCACCGGACTCCATCAAAGTCAGAGGAAAGATCTAGTGATTGAACAGGTACAAAAACACTTTGAGAGAAACTGGACCATTTACTTGTGTTCGAGAGAATATAATTTTGCCCCTCAAAAGTGTACATTTTTTTTCTTATTTTTCAAGCATCGCTTTTAATGGAATGTCTGACAGCTAATAATTATGATTGATCATAATGGAAACATTTAATTTGGGCTGTCAGTTTCGTCTAAGGGAGTAACGTCCTAGATTTTTGATGCATTTATTTCGCCGCTAATCTAAAATATTGTTTGGAACAAGAATTGCTTCTTTGGTCTTGATTCCTCATTCATGATTTGTCACGTGTTGACCTCGGCGTTTTCATTTTTTTTTTTAATGTTTATGTTAAACATGAGATGAACCAGCGCATTTTGTTGCGTATCCAGAAATAATCATTTGTTTATATAGTGTATATATATATATATATATATATATATATATATATTATATATATATATATATATACATATACATATATATACATATATATTATATATGTATGTATATATATAATATAAAAAGATATTTTATATATATATATATATATATATATATATATATATATATATTATGTATGTATATGTATGTATGATATATAGTATATATATATATATATATATATATATTATATACATACATCCATACATACTACATACATAAATACATACATACATATATATATATATATATATATAATATATATATATAAGAATATAGAGATATATATTATATATATATATATATTAATAGATAATATCTATGTATGTATTATGGTATGTATGTATGTATGTAGTAATAGAATATATATATATATTAATATATATATATATATATATGTATGTATGTATGTATGTATATTATATATATATTATATAAATATATATATATTAATTAATATATATAATATATGTATGATATGTATGTATGTAGTATGTATGTATATATATATATATCTATATATATATAACTATATGTATGATGTATGTATGTATATAATATATATATATATATATATATATATATATATAATATATATACATATGTCTGTGTCCTTAACTCCACGGTAGAAAGGTAAATGAAACAGGGACTTGGAACAAGTACTTTCGTAGTACATTCTATATTTTCAAGTTCACACTGAATATAAAAGAAGCTGGCAGGCCCTTATATACAAAATCAGAAAGAAGGGGGGGAGGGGGTTACAGTTTATTAATCTGGGTGGCATGTTCTTTAAGCCCCATCTTTCTGTTTCTGTATTATAAAGGCCTGTCAACTTCTTTTATATTCAGTGTGAACTTGGAAATGTAGAATATACCACGAAAGTACTTCTTACAAGTCTCTTTTTCAATTACCTTTTTATTCTCAAGGACGCGTTCCTTCGTGCTACATTGAATATATATATATATATATTATATATATATATATATTATATATATATATATATATATATATATATTTATTTATTTATATTGTGACGAAAAGCCAGATACCTGAATCCTCATCACAGGTACTAAACGACTGAATACTCTAAAGGCAACAGTGATCCCTTAACAACTTACCAGTATTGCAGAAAATCAGACTAAGTTTATCAAAACAGGTGTGAGGTAATCTTGTAAGTAATTAAATTAATCAAAGGGCATCACTCCATCAACAACTTTAAAAGTCTAAGTATTTCCCTGATTTCAGAAGTCTAAGTACTTCCCTGGTTCTAAGTCACTTCAAGTTAATTGAAGGAAAACAGATTAATCACCAAAATGTTTGTACCTAACATCAATATAATCAAATGCAAATATACTGGTTAGAAATGAAAACACTTATATAAAAATTTTAAATACAAAAAGTTATTATTAAATTCAAAATTTATTAGTGAAATTCACAATATCAGGGAAAATTACTGTTACTTGAAAACAAAGTAAAGTTTAATTAATTCTTGAATCAAATTAAGTAAAATTAAATCAAAATTAATTTATCACAAAATTCAAGAAAATTAATTCAATCAAAATTCAAAAGCGTTAGGCAATAATTGAAATTTGGAAATTAATTCACAAGTGCTAAACAATAATAAAACTTGAAAAGAATTCTAAGTAAATGCAAATTAATTCACAAGTGTTAAATTTAATTAAATGTGCAATGATTAAGCAATGAAAATAACTAAAGTCAATTAAATTGTGAATGCAAATGAAAACACAGAAAAATGTGGAAAATACCAAAATTTAAAAAGTATCAATCACACAGAACGTAAAATAAAAAGACACACTTCAATAAGAAAATGAATAAATGCACAAAACATAAAAATCACTTCAAATGAATAAACACAAAAATTTGCAATGTGTAAAAGTGTAACTCTTTTCACTCAAAACATTGTAACTATCAGTATTTACCAAACCTTCGTAACCATCTGTTACTAGTTATTAGTTTTTACCTAACCACTGTTCCTATCAGTTATTAGTTGCAACTAATGAAAATATAACACACTTTACCTTTTTGGTATACCAACTCCTTTCTTTGCTGCAGGCTTGTTTCACACTTTCACAAAACCAGGCGCCGTTACTCAACAATGTTTGTTCAGATTCCACAAAAAACACCATTTAACACTAAATAAACTCGAAAAAATATAAAATCTGAAATTTACAAGTTACGAGTGACCATTCAATAAGTACGAAATAGTTACGTTACTTTTAACATCAAAAGTGCTATGCGATGGAGAGAGAGAGAGAGATGTGATGACAGGAGATGACACAAAACATTTTGGGCAATAATGCTTCCAGAAGCTTCGAAATCTTAAGCAACTTTACATACAAAATGTGTAATCTGCATGTGGCTCTCGGCAAAGACATACGTGTACGAGACCAGCCTGTTAAAAGAAGACACGTACTTGACTCGATCGACCCTTATCACACATGATGACAGAATCCCAAAATACAATGAAGACTCGAGGTTTCTAATTAAACGTGTTGACAGATTAAGAAAGCAAACAGAGATCTCGGAGTTCCTCTAATCTCACAGTGCTGACATAATAGGGAAACAATCGTAGTTTCGAATGGACAAATCTCTCTCTTTCTACATTCTATGTTATATATATTCTTTTACATTATGTTGTGTGAAATCTGAATACACATTTTAAACATCCTAACTCTAAGCTATCTAGGAATCTGAAAAAATGTTGCAAAATCTTACACACAATACTTTGTACAGTCAAAGAGGGGAAATGTGCATTTTGACAGTAGCAATATAATATATATAGATTATATATAATATATATTATATTATATGTAATGGTATGTATGTTAATGTAATGTATGTATGTATTGGTGTATATATATATATATATATATTATATATTAATATATATTATTATAATAATATATTATATATTATAATATATATATAGAAGACTAGTAAGGGGGCTCAAGCCCTACAGATATCACAAGGCGGAGAGGTAAAGGCATGTCTCAGCGTACTACATAATTTATTGCCGACGTTTCACATCGCTTCGATGCATTTTCAAGGCTGGGAATTGATAAAAATACAAACATATAAGACTCGTCACTGATAAAACACGGTATAATATTTAAAATTGGACACTAAAACATTTAAAAGGTAAAAAATTACTATACAACAACACTAGGTTGGAGAGACAACCTACCAGGGTAAAAAATAGAAGGTGACTGAAGGACAGAGCGGGGAGAAAAAAAAAAAATGAAAAAACACCCACACACACACAAAACTATACAAAAGACGAGAGACAGAACTTAAGTAAACAAACAAGTGGTTAGGCTATAAACAACTGAACTGATGAGGACTGGGCATTTAAATTCGGTACATTGGTCTTGATTAAATGGATTCCAGTGTTAAAAGTTCATCATCCTTATTGGCTGATCCAATAATTTTAAAATCATCGATGTCCAAGCGGGAGCGACAGGTAATGGTGTGATTACGGATGCTAGATAGCTCAGGATTGGATAGTTTGCATCCTGTTCGGAAACTGACTCCTTTGTGGGCGCAGAAACGGACTTGTAGCAGCCTCTTCGTGCATCCAACATAAGTACCCCGATTACATCTGGGACAAGTGTATTTATAAACTATGTTGGACATCAAAGGCTGGCTTAATCTGTCTTTGGCTCTGAAAAGAGATCGGATGGTTAGAGGATTTTTCGGAATTAATTTTAGGTTCAAGGCTGGTAATTTATTGTTAATTAATTGTATAATTTTCTTTTTGAAGGAATTGTCATGGAGAAAAGGGAACTTAGCATAGGTTTCCAATGTAACTTTCTAATCTTCTGATGCATTTTTATGGCCGAAATTATAATGGAAAATATTTCACTATTCAATAGTACGAATGTATTCATTATATATATGCCTTACGCTTGTACAGTATAACAATAAGCTCTACTGTCAGTTGTAGTATAGCAGCGTTCATGCCTCACTTCAATGGAATAATGAATATTAATGCCTTTTGTGAGTAATGTACGTGATAAAAGTCCATGACATGCATACCTGTGTAATTACAGAATTTTTTTTTTAACCTACCCAAGGATCAAACTTCCACGATGACGTGATTACCTCAACACTAGTTCATTACAAAATTCAGTATTTCGCCCTTTAGCGGCGTTTGCGTGGACAATACCTAACAAAAAGGCGTTGCAAATATTTCAAAATGAAAAGTTATGTCACTTCGATTTTAATCTTGGTTTTATACGAGTTGACCTTAGAATGTGGACGGTGTAAGTCGATAACTTCATATGTATATGTAGTGTGTGTGTATATATATATATATATATATATATATATATATATATATATATATATATCTTACAAGTGTGTAATGTTAGTGAAATCACATATCATGTCTTGTTTGGAGACAGGCTGTAAGGGCAGCTTACTTGGGTGAAGGAATTTGGGTACGTAAGCGTTTAACAGAGAGATCGCTTGTCTTGGTGTCAAGCATATACATTCTTTTGTATGGATGTTGCAGGTCTAATAGACCAAGGCACTTGCGAAAGCCACATTCCTTTTGGTGAGCACAAAGAGGTCAGGTGGTACACGTCAGGTGTCGGGAGGAAACCCCCATCATAAAGATGGGTTCTATTTCATGGTACTAGAGACGGGAATCTCTAACCTGACTAATATAAGGAACTTATTGACATTTTGGGTCTGGGAGTGAATTCTTAGTCAGGAGGGTAGAATGTTAACTTACTAGTTTTCTTTATGGGCAGACTTGGGTTTTCTGTCATTATGACTTGTTAATCATTTTGTTCTATTTTATATTCAACTGCTTTGGGTAATAAATAGTATATTTTTATACTTACAAGATCTTAATAGCCTAACGACATGGTTGCAGACAGAGGGCACCATTGACAACAGGTAAGGGTTTCCAATTTGTGTAGCTTTAATAAAAGGGGGGGGGGGGTTGGTTAAGTGTGGTGGCAGGCAGTTTAAGAGGCTTTTTATATATTTTATAAGCTGTAGGTACGCTAACGAAGAGACTGGTGACCAGTTAGACATAGATGTTTTTTTTGGTAGGAAAAGGGGTTACAATCATGTCACAGGCAACTCGGGGCTCTTTTTGCTGAGTCATGGGTTGGGCAAGGAGAAGCTATTCGTCTCTCGGGCTAAGTCAGTGTCAGCCATCTTGGGATTCTTGAATACCAGTGTTTTAAAACAGAAGGGGAAAAGTTTAAGCTGTAGGTACGCTAACGAAGAGACCGGTGACCAGTTAGACATAGATTTTTTTTTTTGGTAGGAAAAGGGGTTACAATCATGTCACAGGCAACTCGGGGCTCTTTTTGCTGATTTAATGGGTTGGGCAAGGAGAAGCTATTCGTCTCTCAGGCTAAGTCAGTGTCAGCCATCTTGAGATTCTTGAATGCCAGTGTTTTAAAACGGAAGGGGAAAAGTTTAATTTTCGACATATTAAAGTGTTTCACAAGTGTGGTAAATAGTTCACGCATATTTGCGGTGCATATATGAATTCTGTTTCCAGTCATATGAAAATGTGAGTGTATTTTCACGTTTTCTTTCTTATTTTCTTCTATTTACCTTTTATATATATATATATATATTTTTTTTTTTTTTTTTTTTTTTTACTTTTATTGTTGTTGTTTATATTCCATTTGTTTGTTTGTGGCGAATTTATTCGAGCGGAGTTTTTTGTTGCGAGTCACGCCCTGAGAGAGAGAGTTGGTGTGTGTGTGAGACGGTTGTCGGGGTGTAGTGCTTAGTAAGCGTTTTGCATTTTTTTTTCTTTTTTCTATCCCCTCCCTATTTTTTGTTGTTGCTTTCGTGGGATAATATACTGGGCGTAGGGCGCGTTTGCCTTTTGTTATCCATTATTGGGGGAAAATTTGTGTTAATTTTTCTGGATTGGGTTCTGTGTATATAAATACATTGATGTTATTGAGATCGGGGAATCTTATAGAACAAAATAGCTTTCAGAAACAGAGAAAGATGGCGGATACTAAGAGTACCACAATGCTACTAGATCACGTAATGAACGTGAGTGCGGGCGTGAGTCCATTCAGAGGGATGGTAGATGGCGTTTTATCACAGCCTGTCCAAATTTTTATTGAAGGAGTTAATAATTATTTAGTGGGAAAGAATATATCGGACAATATAGAGGCATTTAGAGGCAAAAGCCTTGCTAGATTTCAATAGGGGAGACCTCTCCCATCGTTGCCGGAGTTTCCAATTTACAAAATGTCGTACCTGGACAGACTTGCAAGCATTTTTGAAAACAGCTTATGGCTCAAAGTAACATGGAGATATGGTGAGGGACCTTCGGGGTCATTATAAACTACGGAAGGGCACTAATAGCCTCGTAGAATATAGTTCAAAACTTTTTGACGCAGTGTTGGATTGGGTAGGAAAATTGAAAACATCTAAATGGGCTACAGGGAGTAATGCCTCTCTGGATAACATTCATAAACTGATCTATTTTTCCCTGCTCTTGCACGATGTACCGGATGCGATAGTGAATAGCTTTGATGAAAAGATTGAACCTACTTCAGACAAAGAATTACTTTATGCCCAAATTGAGAAACATATGTCTAAATGTCCCACTGTAGATAGCACAAATTTTAATGGGACAGGCCTGAGGGATAGAGTGCAAAGAGACACAGAATTTTCTCCCCCACGTCTGTGCGCAAAAGTTGAGTATAACAAAAGATTGATCGATCAAAAGCAACAGCAGTTGCGCTGTTTCAACTGCAATAAACCAGGGCATCCAAAGAAATTGTGTAGGGTTAAATATTGTGGAATTTGTAAGAATACTGATCATTATTGGCAGTCTTGTCGGTCTCAGATACGGAGAGATGCAAGGCCTACACCTCAAGGTTCTGGTAATTATAATGTGAGAACTTCCCAGGCAGGTCAAACTAGAGGGCAAAGGGATCGGCGAAATTTTTGGAAGCCCGATCAACAAAAAGGGTACAGTGATAACAATGGCGGTGATGATACTTTGGATGGTGATGTTGATACTAATATTTATGTTATTTCTGATACTAACAATGCTGGGGATGATACTGAGTGTGGTAATGTGTATTAGTCCATGAGCCAGGCAAGATTTGACTACCATATTGAGGGACTAATAACCACTATGTTTTTCAGTAAGCTTGGTATATGGGTTGTATGAAAATATGTGATGGACATTGCAGAAGCCCAACTTTATAGCATTTTGGCGGCCATCTTTAAAGATGGCTGCCCTAACCAATAAATTATTATGTATCTCCAAGGAATGCTTCTGGTTCACTTTTAATTCAGTAGAAACAATGCCTAATTGTTATAAATTTGTTGTATATAACATAATACATCAAATGGCATACTTTTGGGGTGGTTATCTGTTATTTATTTATCTATATCCAGTAAAATATTGTGAAAAATGTGATTTTTCTCTAATTTTTTTCATTATTTTGTGCGAATAGTTAATTTTCATTATATTTTTTTCATGTTTTGCTCATATTCAACCTCTGAATATTGTTATTTGTTGAAATATCAAATGGTCACCATGTATTTCTCTGTTCATAGCTTTGTCAAATTAAAAACTAGTGTCATATACATTTATACGTATATTGATATGTATATATACCATTACCTATATATTTAAGTCATTCATTTTGTTCATATTTGCTCACTTATTCAATGCTTTGTCTTTTTTGGTGTTTTGAGAGAATTTAGAAAAGAATTAATAAATATTTATAATTATTGACACATTTAATATGATGGCGATATAATATTTGAACGGCCCCTAAATATGTGTTTCAGGCTTGACTTATTTGGCTACCAAAATGGCTGATGAAGAAGTTACAACAAAGCGACCAAGAATGGACCCTAAGAGCTGTGTTATATGTGGGAAAGTGTCCACACTGAATGAACTAAGTAGTCCTCAAGATGAAGCCTCCTGGATTACCCTACGTGAAGCTGCAGAAATAAGAAACTTTGAACCAGTACTTAGCTTGGCACAAGAATTCCCAAAAGCTTTATCAAGTGTACTATATCACTGAAAATGCAGATCTAATTTAACTCATAAAAAGGCCCTGGATAAGCTAAGAAACCAAGAAAGTTTGGAACTCAAAGAAGATGATGCCTTCATGCCTAGGCAATCATCCCGACAAGGCCCTGCCCCTCAATCTACAGTGTATGATAAGGTGTGCATATTCTGTTTGAAAACATCAAAATATGTGAAACATACAAATACCAGGGAGCCATTAAAACCAGCAGTTGAGCTAAGAGCTGATAAAAGGATTAGGGACATTGCCACTCAACGTATGGATGAAAGAATCCTTGCTATCACATCAAGAGACATTGTTGCAGCAGAGGCACACTATCATAAATCCTGTTACAAAGGCTACACTCGTACTAAACCTGAAAAGAGTGATGACAACCAGCAGGAAGAGGATCCTTACCAGAAAGTGGAGAAAGCAGCTATGAAAATGTTGAGTGAATTTATTCGTAATGATCTGGTCAATAAACCACGAATTCTTCCCTTAACTGAGCTCACATCAAAGGTTATAACCTTCATGAACCAGAAAGGAATATATGAAGTTACGGATGCCACAAAGAACCATCTACGCCGTAAACTTGAGGCTGAGTTTGGAGAGGCATTACATTTCTTCACCATATCTCGCCTGGTCTATCTGAGACCTGACAATTTGTCGTATGAATCAGTCATTAATGAAAATGTACTGTTAAAGAACAAACTTCAGGCATATACCCAAAATGATGACTTTGATTGTTTAATAGTCAAGATTGCCCAGATTTTACGCCATGAAATAAAATGTGAAATCCCAGAACAAACATGGCCTCCACACCCTCAAGAACTTAGTGAAGGATATTTGCCCATACCAGACAATCTCATGAAGTTTCTCTGCATCTTACTTTGTGGAAAAGAACAGGCACCCACCTTGCGTGTTAATAGGTTGTCATGGTCTACTGCTCAAGACATTATCTCTGGTGTGACTGTATGTAAGGTGCTTACACCCAAGCATGTCCTGCTTCCTTTGGTTGTAAAAACATTTACAGGAAATGTTGAGCTGATTAAAACATTGAATCGATTGGGACATTAATGTTCATATTCAGTTTTAGAAGAGATTGACGCTGCACTCTGTCTTGAAAAGCTAGAGAACACAGATAACAATAGGCTCCCATTACCTTCAGATATCCATCCTGGGGAAAACAAACCTATGCGCCCAATTATTAGTACTGGAGGATCAATTGCTTATAAACTATCTAAATATCTTACTAAACTGTTATCCCCGCTACTAGGAACTGTATCTAATTCACACATCCGGAATTCTCTTGATCTTGTGGAAAAATTAAATAACATTGTACTAAACCCTAGCGATATTTTTGTCAGTTTTGATGTATGTCCTTTGTTTACAAAAGTCCCTATTGACTCTGTGCTAGAATATTTAAGTAATGAACTTGTACTGCATGAATTGCCTATGTCCGTTAGTCACATAATTTCCTTAATTAAGTTATGTATTTGTGATTGCAGATTTATTTTTAATGGAGAATATTACCAACAAATATTCGGTATGGCCATGGGTAACCGTTTATCACCTCTCCTTTCAAACTTATATATGGAATTTTTTGAGACACATCACCTCCCGAATATCACACTTATCCCCTTAAAATGGTACCGATATGTCGATGATATCTTAGTAGTCTTACCTGGTGGTATCGATGTAAATGATTTACGGTCTAAATTGAATAATTTAGTGCCATCCATAAAATTCACTGTTGAAATTGAAAATAACAATGTCATCCCTTTCCTAGATGTATTAATACATAGAGAATCTTTCCAATGCAAATTCAGTTTTTATAGAAAACCCACAAATAATTTAACATATGTACATTTTTATTCTGGCCACCATCTTAATATTAAAATTTCAATTTTTTCTTCTATGTTCCTACGCGCTTTGTGTATCAAGAGTCCACAATATCTGGACCAAGAAATAGAATACATAAAAAAGATAGGAAACGATCTCTGCTACCCACCTCATTTAATTGATTTATGTTATCAAAAAGTTCACAAAAAGTTTCATAATGTGCTATTAATGAAAAAGAAATGCTAAAATGTACTTAGCTTACCTTATTTCGTGGATTTGAAACCATAAAATCAATATTTAAATCGTTTAATGTTAATGTAGTGTTCTCTTATAACAATACCATTAAAGATATGCTAATTAAGAATAGTCCCGTAACAAATAACAACATCATTTACAAAATTCCTTGTAAGGATTGCCCATCGTTTTACGTTGGTCAGTCTAGTAAAAATTTGTGTTCGGATTAAGCAGCATATGTATTCAGTTAGAACAGCCCAGACTTCAAATGCACTGTTTATCCATCTGAGTGAAAAATCTCATTGTATTAATTGGGGTGATACCTCGGTAATTGCTAGATCTAATGATTATGTTTCAAGAAATTTACTGGAATCGGCAATTATACAAATCACTAATAAAAACAACCTAAATCTTAGTCTGGGTGGGAATGTACCATTTGGACCCATATATTTGTAAGATGTTTATGAAGGACCTCAAAATAAATGAACAACTAATAAATTAGTCCCACATGTATATAGTTATTATCTCTCTCTCTCTCTCTCTCTCTCTCTCTCTCTCTCTGGTTCGATATTCTCTCTCCCTCTTTCTCTTGCTCAATATATATATATATATATATATATATATATATATATATATATATATATATATATATATATATAATTTATATTTTCTCTCGTCTTTTCATTTATAATAATTTATGTTGGGAAAATTTGTGTAAAAATTCATGATATTAAATTATATGATGTCCCGTTGTTTTTTTTGTTTTTTTTTTTTTTTTTTTTTTCTTTTTTTTTTTTTTTTTTTTTTTTTTCCAAAATGTACTGTTTTCTGGAAGAATCACTTGTTTACTGCGGGTATCCTTCAAGGTGTGGCTAGACTCTGGCGATTCCTCCTTTCTGTAGAGTGAAAATCGACCTTGTGGCTAATCTGGTAGTGTCAGTTTGTATATTAAGCCTTCTTTTGACTATGTTGTTCTTTGTAAAATCAGTTTGCCTCAGTAAAGGGTCCGAACAGGACCGAAAGTACTTGGCTATCTCGCTTTTTCATTTTTCCTTCGTGACAAAAAAACCTTTATATATATATATATATATATATATATATATATATATATATATAAAGGTAAAGTGCACGAAGGAAAAAATGAAAAAGCGAGATAGCCAAGTACTTTCGGTCCTGTTCGGACCCTTTACTGAGGCAAAACTGATTTTACAAAGAACAACATAGTCATATATATATATATATAATATATATATATATATATATATATATATATATATATATATATATATATATATATATATATATATATATATATATATGGAGAGAGAGAGAGAGAGAGAGAGAGAGAGAGAGAGAGAGAGAGAGAGAGAGAGAGAGGCAGGCAGGCAGGCAGACATTATTCAGACTCATAAGAGTCCCTTTCCCAGAACAGCTAACCCAAAAACAAAATTCTTCAAATTGTTCAATATAAAGACGACAATTATTATTCCGTCTTTCATTAGCCTTTTTCAAGTATGAAAGGAAATAGCAATTTGCCTATTCTCAAGACTTTTTCCTTAACATTATACATTACCATTTTATTCAACTATGAAACATCATTAGCTTTTAAAAGCACTGTTCTACAGAAAACGGCAGGTTTTGAAATTTTGGTCAGCGTACAAATTATTCTGAGACCCGAAAAAAAGTTATTTGAAAGCTTTGCAAGTCACAACCACTTATTAAAACTTGTACACACTCAAGAAAAGCTCATATTTTCACGCCCCTGTCCCTTCGGTAACCTTGGCGTGGGGAGGGTACCGGAAAAAGGAATGGTTCAATTAGGTTCGTAACTAGCTGGCATAAAAGGGGATCGCACGGAATAGATTGAGTGTGAGATAGCCATCGTTAGATTTTTACAGCGTCGTGTCAAACGCAATTTCAGGATTGGATAGCCATTGTTGCTATGTCTATTTTCCCATGTTGCTGACTCCGTTTAGACAATTTCGATTTCGAAGTTTCAAACTCTTGATTTCGTAGGTGATTGTTTGCTAATGGAACATTATAGGTTCTTGAGCCAAAGATTAGCTGAGAATCATGGGGTGATAATTGACAATGTAACATTATTAGTTATTGAGCCATAGATTCGTTTAGAAATACGGGGTGGTAATTGTCTGTGTAACATAAGTTACTGAGGCATAGATTAGCTTAGAATCATGGGGTAGTTATTGACTGTAACATTATAGGTTCTTGAGGCATAGATTAGCTTAGAATCACGGGGTGGTAATTGCCTATGTAACATAAGTTATCGAGCCACAGATTAGCTTAGAATCAAAGGGTGGTAATTGTCTATGTAACATAAGTTACTGAGCCATAGATTAGTTTAGAATCACAGGGTGGTAACTGACTATGTAACATTATAAGTTATTGAGCCATAGATAAGCTTAGAATCACGGGGTGGTAATTGAACTGTGTAACATTATAAGCTATTGAGCCATAGATTAGCTTAGAATCACGGGGTGGTAATTGACTACATAACATTATAAGTTATTGCGCCATAGATTAGTATAGAATCACGGGGTAGTTATTGGCTATGTAACATTAAAGGTTATTGAGGCATAGATTAGTATAGAATCACGGGGTGATAATTGTCTATGTAACATAAGTTATTGAGGCATAGATTAGTTCAGAATCACGGGGTGGTAATTGACTACATGACATTATAAGTTATTGAGGCATAGATTAGTATAGAATCACAGGGTGGTAATTGACTACATGACATTATAAGTTATTGAACCATAGCTAAGTTTAGAATCACGGTGTGGTAATTGTCTATGTAACACTATAAGTTATTGAGCCATATATTAGCTTAGAATCACCCGGTCGTAACTGACTATGTAACATAAGTTACTGAGGCATAGATTAGTTTAGAATCACGAGGTGGTAATTGACTATGTAACATTATAAGTTATTGAGCCATAGATTCGTTTAGAATCACGGGGTGGTAATTGACTATGTAACAATGTAAGTTATTGAGCCATAGATTAGTATAGAATCACGGGGTGGTAATTGTCTACATAACATAAGTTATTGAGCCATAGATTAGTATAGAATCACGGGGTGGTAATTGTCTACATAACATAAGTTATTGAGCCATAGATTAGTATAGAATCACGGGGTGGTAATTGTATACATAACATAAGTTATTGAGCCATAGATTAGTATAGAATCACGGGGTGGCAACTGTCTATGTAACAAAGTTATTGAGGCATAAATTAGCTTGGAATCACTGACTAGTAATTGACCATGTCAGCTTGCAACCAAAAGGAGAATAGCATTTGGGTGACAACTTCATATCAGAAACTTGCTGAAAAAGGGAAATATAAGGAAACGTAAGGTCACGAGAATAAATATAAGGAATGTTAGTGAGAGATGAGGCGATTCGAAGGGAAGGCGAACCAAGGGCAGGTTACTTTGAATGTCTATGGAAGCCAGCATAGATCACGTATGAAGGGATTGTCAGGGCAACACTTTTTAGAAGGGTAGTACTCCCGTAGGTAAATTTGAATGAAAGAAGTATTTGCGCAATATTTATTGCGTTAGAAAGTTGAAATGGTGAGGAATGTAGAGGTGCTTTGAAGGCGGTCTAAAGGTCATGGAGGGTAAAGAATATTGGTCACGGATGGGGATGATTTGGTTTTGAGGAAAGAGTGAAAAGACTGAGATTTTGTAAAGTTACTCATGACTCTTGCAGATTCGTCCAGTCGGGATAAACATAAACTTAATATATACATATATATATATAATATATATATATATATATATATATATATAATATATATATATATACACACACACACATATATATATATATATATATATATATATATATATATAAAGGTATAAGCCACGAAGGAAAGATAAACAACGGAGTTTCTGCAAGATCTTTCGACTCAACGTCCTTTACTTAGCAGACAAACTGACTTACATGAGAAATTGAGAGTACAGGAAAGGTCGTATAACTGACAGATAGGGATTATAAGGGGATTAGTACCTAGAATCCAACACACCTGGAGAATGAGTAACCTTTGCAAACAAGCATAAACATGGGTAAAATTTAATAACAAAAAGATTAAGTACAAACTTTCGTGATTCAGTTATATATATATATATATATATATATATATATATATATATATATATACATATCTATATCTATACTATCTATCTATCTATCTATATATATATATATATATATATATATATATATATATATATATATATATATATATATTATATTATATTATAAATCGAATGTGCTCGCTTTGGGAAAAAATAATCCATGAAAGCAGCGAAAAGTTCATGCAAATAATAGTTCATTTAAACCCCCTGTACATTAAACTTTAAAATCGAACAAGGGACATTTCTCTGAAAGAGCTCTTGTTCGTATCCTTTTGTTCAGTTAATTTTTTTTTCCAGATAAGCGAGAAAAATCATATTCCCAAATTCTCACAACATTGATTTGAACTTCTTCTCGGAATGGATTTTTCACCCAAGAAGACCCCCTGAGTTCGCCGAACGCTGAATTGAAATACTGCTGCCAAGTATTCAGGTATCCGACTGCATTTAATGATGCATGAGGATTTTCAATGGAAACTGTGTTTGCTTCAGTTCGTTGGCATTAGTGTTTACTCAAGCATGTGAAGCCGGGATCTACCGTGGAGGACGTGGAAACCTCTTGGAAGTCCTCACGCCTTCCGGGTATACTACTGGATGCGCTTGGGGCTTCTCGTAAGCGTCAGTTGGCATTTCCATCCTATCCCTGGCTCTTGTAGATGCTACTCGGTGGTTTTTTTTATATATATGAAGTGGATGAATTGTTTTTTCTGTATATACCCACGGTGAAATTCTGGTATCTCTTCTCCGGATCAAAGTCTTATGGCAATCTTTTCAGGTTTTCATTTAGTTATTCCTTGATCTTATTAACCTGTGATAAATTCATATACCTAAATGGTTTTGTATTGCTTTCGTTAGTAGGTTTATATGTTTTACATTTTATTTAAGCCTCAGTTTAATTCACAAGTTGGGAGTGGTTTGTTATTAATTTTTATTAATTTCAGAATGCTTTGTTTCCAGGCAGGCTCACACGAGTTCCAGGCAGGCTCACACGAGTCTCTCTGTAGGAAAGCCGTTTGGAAAAGCCTAAAAATGTCTGAAATAGTTTTTTTCTTTTTTTGAGCGTTGAATTAACACTAAAGGAATTTTAGGATAGGATATTACTAATTTGCTTATTAGAATGGAAATGTAAAAAATGAATAATGCATATGTTAAACAGTACAGAGTGATTATATTTCTAATAGAATATATTGTATTTATTTTAATTTTCGTTGATGAAACAACGTGCTATTTGACCGTGGATTTTAGCTGGAGGTCGGATCACGCATTGTTTACATATTTTTTTGTTGTGAAAGGATTTGTCTGGAATTACCATCTGTTCAGCATCTTTGTATCATTTGTGGTGAATATGTTCCAGACATCCTGAAAATATAATCAGAGTTTCCCCTAGGTCCAGCTCTTATGAATTCCAATTTTCCTCAAAAGAAACCTTTCTTTTTATGTTTTCAACTCTTTCGTGTAAGTAAACCACTCTGCTTCGGTTCGCAACCTTCCTTTTAAGTTAAGAACTCTCCTTTTCAGTTAATAATCCTCTATGCAAGCAAATCGCCCTCTCTTCCAAGTAAAGAAGCATCTTTTCAAGTGATCTTTTCTCATACTCGGTTTCCAATCTTCGTTCCAAGTTTGATCGCTGTCCCTTGGCTTCTGTGCTTCCTTTCAAATGATCGACTCTCCTCATTAGTTTTCGGTCTTTCTTGTAAAGCTAATATATATTCACATTTCAACACATCAAACTCCACCTTTAAATTTAATTCCATTTCATTTTCGTTCCCTATCTTACTTTTAGATCAGGTATACCTGATTTCAGTACCTCCTTTCCTTTGGTTATACGAATCCTAGTCACGCATTCGTAATCATATGTTCGAATTCTAAATCAACAAGTATCTATCCATAAAGTCATCGGTGAAGGAAAATCGTAGGCCTCAGGCTTACACCTTTTTCATTCTGCTTCTCAAACTTCATTGCCGCTGAATGAGCTGAATAATGAATATGAAATATGTTTAATTATGAATATGCAATTAGCGACGGTCTCTCCCTCGGAAATGAGCCCGAGTAGCTTTTGAAGTAGGAAGTGCGGGAACGGAAGATTTTTTTACCTTAAATTAAATGTCACTCTTGAAGATGGTGGCATCTCAGACAGAGGAGGTGTCCAGGCTTCTATATATAATGTCTTTGTGGTGTTGTCTTCTTTCAGTCCACTGAATATATAATAGAACTTCTGATGGGTATTATATTATTGTTATTACTACTCCACATTGACCATGCTTCATCCCCAATCTCCTTCTGTATATTTGTTTACTATCAGTCATCGGTGTTTATTTTAGTTTCAACACCCTTATTTCCTCCACAGATCTGAAGACTAATACATCTTTTTCTGCATGCCTAGTTATGAAATCACCGTCCTTATACCAAGCTGGATGTTATTCAAGTTGTCGTTTTCCTCTTTGTACAGAGGAATGTTAACTATTTTTGTTTGTAATTTTTTTCTTAATTATATATTTTTGTGGAAGTTGATGATGAGGGATTATCTATTAACATTACCCCGCGGCGGTAGAATATTATTTCTAAGTCTTTTACTGAGCGCATATCATTTAGCATTGCTATATTAATGATATTTGTCTATATCTATATGTTTTACATATATATATGTATATATATATACTTATAATAGAAACCATATATAATTAACATATTATATTATATATATATATATAATATAATATATATATACATTTATACACAACCACCACACACACCACACTATATATATATATATATATATAATTTACAAATATTCATATATATTAATATTATAATAATTTATTATACATAATATACAAAAACCCAAATATTACTATTATTACCATTATATATATAACATATATTTAATTATACATCACACACATCACAAATTATAATGAATATATATATACAACATATAATATACACATATTATATATAAACATATTATATAATAATATACATACATATTTATAACAATTACCATTATAATATTAATATATAATAATATATATTTCATTCACATATATATATACATATAATATATATCATATACATTATAATATATATATATATATACAATACCTACATAATATACATACATATATATATACATATAAATATATATGCACACATATATATATATACGATATATATACATATATATACATATATATATATATAGATATACATATATATATATACATATATATATATATACATATATATATATATATATAGCAAAACACACACACACAACATACATATATATTATATATATATATATATATATATATACTATATATACACACACATTCCCGTTTCATTTCATCGAAGATATTTCACATACATATTTTTTCAAGGTATTGTCAAATATCCTTGGCATTTATTAAAACAACTTTTTATAGATCTGCCGCGTAATTGATGATGCCCCGTAACCTTTCGATACAGTCATTCGTCTATTGTTTTTTTAAGTAAAGTGGCCATATCCAGATAACGCTTTTGTCGCGTTAATCAATCACCCGAATTGGAACAATTACTGACATAACATGCTCCGTATCTCATTCGTCACGTGCTGGTATCCCGTTTCGATAATGACCCTGTTCATTTTTGTGTGTTTTTTAGTCGAGTCAATTAAACATGTCACTCTTTACATTAGATTGAAATTCACTGATGCGAATGAGAGAGAGAGAGAGAGAGAGAGAGAGAGAGAGAGAGAGAGAGAGAGAGAGAGGATAAGAAAATAAAAGAGTGGCTCGCATGCGTAATACAGGTTATTGGACGAACATGTCACTCTTTACATTAGATTGAATTTCATTGATGCGAATGAGAGAGAGAGAGAGAGAGAGAGAGAGAGAGAGAGAGAGAGAGAGAGAGAGAGGAGAAGAATATAAAGAGCGGCTCGCTTAGCGTAATACAGGTTATTAAAAGAACATGTCACTCTTTACATTAGATTGAAAGTCACTAATGCGAATAAGAGAGAGAGAGAGAGAGAGAGAGAGAGAGAGAGAGAGGTTTTGAGTTTAGTGCTGTGATTATATCACAGACAGATTTCCGCATTCGTAAAGACATCATTTGTCTTTTGAAACCTTGAACAGATTCTTTTAAAAGTTTTATCATGTCTGACATTACTTGGATTTATACTGGTCTGTGGTATTTTATGGACTTGTTTTGTGGTGTTTTATTGCTCATATCGTCTAGTAATTATCTGTCACGTTCTACCAATGCATCTTTTTACTTTCAGAAGGTAGTGGTCTTCATTATTATTATTATTACTATGATTATTATTACGAGTTTGTTGGCGCGCTAGGAACCCGGCGCCGCTGCTGCTTCCTCTGCCCTCCGCCGATCTACCACCCACCCCGCCCCCACCCAAGCGGACAAACAGGTTTGCATGAGGAGGTGGGTGTCTTCTCCTACCCTTCAGTTCCCCCTAAATCACAGCTCCTCCCCCCAACCAGGGCTGACAAACCGGTTTTGTAAGGATGGGTGTCTGTGTCATGTGTCCCTTACTGTCAAGATCTACTCGGATTTTATTATTATTATTATTATTATTATTATTATTATTATTATTATTATTGTGGTGTCCCCTTCTGTCAAGAACAAGCAAGATCCACTCGGATTATTATTATTATTATTATTATTATTATTATTATTATTATTATTATTATTATTATTTTGTTTTAAAGGGTCCACAATAATACAAAGCGTTGCGAGTCCGTGTATAATTTTTAAAACTTTACAAAAAAGCTTTCAAACCCTTCCCTGGGTTCATCTTCAGTCCAAATGAACAGTTAGTTACAACAGTTACTGAGGTGAATTTGAAAATAAACAAGAGTTGTTGAAGATCGTTGACACTCGTTTATGGACCAGGTGATGAAGAAAGAGGGCAGTTAACTCCAACTAGGTGATTTTCTCTCCCCTATCAATCCTTCTGGCTGCATTTCTGTTGGATCTCCGCAGTGGTTGTTGCAACGTTGCAGGATGTAGATTGGTCACCGTAACCAGACTCCCCTGGGGTAGCGTTACCTGGACAGGGAGAGGCAAGGTGGAAGCAGCATCAGGAGAGGGAAAAACAGAGCCTGTCCTACAGTAAAAATATTTTAAAACATACTAGTAATATAAAAATTAACAAATGGGTCTTTGTTGACAAAAGACTTGTTTCCTTTGAATGGTTCGCCTAAACTTATAGCAGCTCCCTCGACTAGTCGTCTAACATTTACATTGTTACTTCTAAAGATAATTTTAGCCTCATTCCAGTTTGGTCTATGATCATTACTTAATGCATGTGCTACTATTGCGGTGTTTTGTGATTGTAGTTCATGAACTCGCTTATGTTCGCCCAAACGTATATCTAGTCCCTGTCCACTTTCGCCAAAATATTTACTATTACAATCCATACACTGTAGTTCGTAAACGCCTGGGACTATGGGATTTTTATCATTGTTATTATTTCTTACGAGAGTGCGTCTTATTGTTTTTTCATATTTGAAAACAATTTTAGTTTCCTTCTGACTTTTGTTTATATGCTCACTTATATTTTTCACTTCTGGATTAAAGGGAAGGGACACATATCTTTTTGGTTTTCCTTGGTCTTATCTCTATGTCCATAGAACGACTTCCTTGCTCGCGAAATTGCTTTCTCAATGAAGTGAGGGGGATATCTAAGACTTCTAAAAGTAGCCGTGATGTGTTTAAGTTCACCGTCTATATATTCGGGGTCGCAAATTCTGAATGCAAAATTCATATTAACGTTACTTTTCATTTATTTTGAGTGAAAAGAATAAAAGTGGACATAACTCCTGGAATTGGTAGATTTCCGGTAAACTGAAAATTTGAACCTCTGGCTATTACAGTCCCTGAACACTAGAACATCTAAAAAAGGTAATTTAAAATCAACTTCTACCTCTGTTGTGAACTTAATTGAGGGTAAAATGCTATTCGCTATTTCTACTAGTTTCTTTAGCTATTCATCGGTACCTTTAAAAATGATAAAAATGTCATCCACATATCTCACCCATAAAACTGGTTTCGTTTCTACATCACACCTGTTTAAAATTTCTTTTTCCACAAACTCCATGCAAATGTTAGCGAGGACAGGAGACAGAGGAGAACCCATGGCTACACCTTCTTTTTGAGCAAATCCCTGATTATTGAACTGGAATACAGTGGACGAGACACATAATCTGATTAGGGAGAAAAACTGCTCCGCGGGAATCGGGAAAGTCACATTACCTTGATCATGTTCTTCCTGTAACTTTGTGATCACATAATCTAATGGAACGTTGGTAAATAATACCGTAACATCTAAACTCTCCATACTCCCATCTACCCAATTATTATCTTTGACCCGCTTTATAAACTGGAATGAATGCTGTAAATAAGCACTTGAGAACGTGCCAAGATACTGACTTAGAACCTGA
>NC_087206.1:63314360-63334360 GCF_015104395.2 Macrobrachium nipponense | reverse complement strand
TAGTAATTTTATTTACCAACCTAATGGATTATTTTTTTATATCACAAATTTCTTTCCAGGTATATTATTCGTTAGTAATTGTATTTACCAACCTAATGGATTAATTTTCTTATATTAGTTTTTTCCAGGTATGTATTAGCAACCTCAATGGATTAATTTTTTTATATCAAATTATTCCAGGTATGATATTCGTTAATAATTCTATTTACCAACCTAATGGATTAATTATTTTTATATCACAAATTTCTTTCCAGGCATATTATTCGTTAGTAATTGTATTTACCAACCTAATGGATTAATTTTCTTATATCAATTTTTTCCAGGTATGTCACTCGTTAGTAATTGTATTTACCAACATAATGGATTAATTTTTTTCATATCAAAAATTTTTTTTCCAGGTATGTTACTCGTTAGCAATTGTATTTACCAACCTAATGGAATAATTTCGCTCCTTCGAAAGCTTTTGAAGTTTCGTAAACGATTGAAGTCCTCGAAAACATTTCCTATCCAGACGTCTCCCCTCCCCATTTCGTCGACTTTGAAGTTGAGGTTTCAGCGAATGCTGGGAAGTTGTCTTGGCCGTGGAATGTTCCTTCTGATATTCTGTGGCAGCTTCCGGGAAGTTTGTTGTCTGTAGATCCATAGTCCAGGGGAGGTTCTGCCTTTGTTCTGTAGTATACGTGTTCCTGAATCTATTTAAATGCACGGGCAGATTCATTACGAAGTCAGTTCCCTATTGGAGTTGCGGTTAATGTAACCGCTTATATATATATATATATATATATATATATATATATATAATATATATATATATATATATATATATATATATATATATATATATATATATAGTGAAATCCAAGAGAGTTGCGCTTTTAACAAACAATTCTATGGATCTCTCAACTTTGACATTTTAATAATCCATGTTTGGGATAAGAATTTCAAATTGGTACCTGCTTATATTAATTCTCACATAAAAAAAATATTCTCTACTCTCTCTCTCTCCCTTCATCTCATACATCAGGATCAAACATCTCTCGTCTCTACGTCCTCTCAAGAAAATGGATATCAGCATCCAATTCCTTCTCTCATCTCCATTACTCATATATATATATATATCATATACTATATATAAATAAATATAATAAATAAATATATAATACTATTATATATTCTTCGATTTATTATATCATTATGTATCTTATAGTTAGAAACTCCAAGAGAGTTGAGGCTTTTAAAATAAATTCCATTTAACCTCTCAACTTTGACATTTTAATAGCAAAGACAAATAATCCATGTTTGGATAAGAAATTATCATTGGTAACCTGCTTATTATATTCTCAAAAAATAAAAAACAAAAAAATTATCTCTGTCTCTCTCTATCTCTCTCTCTCTCCTCATCCTGGAATCTTCTCTCCTCGCTTCGTCATCTCTCTCTCTCTCTTCTCTATATATATATGATATAATATATTTATTATAGAGAATTGAGGAAGAGGAGAAGAGGAGAGAGAGAGAGAGAGAGAGAGAGAGAGAGAGACAGACAGACAGGTAAACCAGACAGAGATAATTTGTAATTTTTTTTTATTTTTTGAGGAATTATAATAATGCATGGTTTACCAATGATAATTTCTTATCCAAACATGGATTATTTGTCTTTGCTATTAAAATGTCAAAGTTGAGAGGTTAAATGGAATTTATTTTAAAAGCTCAACTCTCTTGGATTTCACTATATAAATATATATATATATAAATATTTATATATATAATATATATATATAAATATATGTATATATATATATATATATATATATACATAATATATAACATATATATATATATATATATATATATATATATATATATATATATATATATATATATATATATATATATAGAGAGAGAGAGAGAGAGAGAGAGAGAGAGAGAGAGAGAGAGAGAGAGAGAGAGAGAGAGAGAGAGAGAATTTAAAACAATTTTTTTAGGATTATCCTAAGAAGGTTGCCATTGATAATTTCTTATCCAAGTACAGATATTTGCCTTTGCTATTAAAATGTCAAAGTGAAGAGGTTAAATAGAATTTATTTTGAAAGCGCAACTCTCTTGGATTTCACTCTTGCTTTCTGTGAATGTCCGAAAAGTCAACATATGGAATCTTCTCATTGCAACTTTCAGCTGAGAGAGCAGAGCCTTGTTAAGGGAGTTACGGAAGTATATAGCGATGTCGGAATAACATCCAGGTTTGTTGAATTATTGTACAATATATTTAGCATAGATTTTTTTATTATTATTTGCAGATTATATTTTTACGTGATATTTTGCGGTTATTTACAGTATATAGCATTTATCTATGATATATTATTTATAGGACATTATATTTACCTGAGTTTTTATCATTTCCTTATTTGAGAAAAAACCCTCTATCACCAGAGTTTATACAATGTTCTAAGGGGCCCACAATAATAAAAATGTTAAAATTTCGTGCATAATTTACAAACACCTTACATAAGCTTTCGAACCCTTCTCTAGGTTCATCTTCAGAGAAGGCTTCGAAAGGTTTCATAAAGTGTTTATAAATTATACACGAACTTTTAATATTTTTATAATTGTGGACCCCTTAGAACATTTCTTTATTTATTATTACTAAGAGTGAATAATACTTATTGAACTAAAAGTGAATAATACTTATATATGGGGATACAATCTACAATGAAGTAAATTCCTCTTGTAGTTTAAAATATATAGTTCTTTTATAGAATTAGAGCTTTCGACCATCAACTGTGGTCTTTTTCACTAAAGTGAATAAGACCACAGTTGATGGTCGAAAGCTCTAATCCTATACAAGAACTATATATTTTAAACTACAAGAGGAATTTACTTCATTGTGGATTGTATCCCCATTTACTTAGAGGTACGACATAGTACCTGGCTTCTGCATACTTATATATGTTTTTCATGTGTCTTGATACCCTCCACTGGAAAATACTGAGTCATTTTAGGGTAAAATACATTTCGTTTTGACTGAAGGTAATGCGCGAATATTTTGTTTTTGCGTCATTTGTGGTTCGTGAGGGAAGTTTTGGTAAATGCACCCGACATTCCTCTGAACGCGAATCCCGTGAATTGGCAATGAATTGCAATAAATTAACATTCCCCGCTCGGCTAATGAAGAGGACGTCTCCCGGTTGAGTTTTTCTTTCATTTGCTTCATAACGTTTATGTTGAATAATACTTGTATTCGTGAATCGATCTCATATGTGTTTTATGCTACATACGGGAAACTGGTTTATCACTATTATTATTATTATTTTCTTTTTTCTTTTTTCATTATTCAGTGTTATTATTATTATTATTGGCCACAAGTTTCTGTGTCAAAAATGATGACAATGGTTGCAGGTCCACAATAATGTAGCATGTGAGTATATTGTCTTTGATGCGTATTAAAAGCTTACGAACCTCGTACTATGTAGGTTCGAAAGCTTTTAATATCCATTAAAGACCATATGCTCACATGCTATATTATTGTGGACCTGCAACCATTATTGTTATTATTTTATTTTTTTCGTTATTTACTATTATTATTATTATTATTATTATTAATTATTATTATTATTATTATTATTATTATTGATTATTATTATTCTATTGAATATAATGGCAGAATTTATTCTGTACAATATAAATTCTGTAAAGTTTGCCATTATATTCAATAAATTATGTTTGACAGAAGGCCTGTTTCCAGCATATTATTATTATTATCATTATTATTATCATTATGAAAGAAGCCAAGAGGTCAAGGATTTGCTTAGCATTCTTCCCTCGTAATTTGTTACTGTAACAATTCTATACAGTTAAAGGCAGGAAACGTCAGAGAAGAAAGCGAAAGTTCTGTTAAGGCCAAGACTGTAGGCGAACTAGCTTCGATTATAATATTACAAAGGATACCATCTCCTCAGCACCTAGTTATCACCAGGTTAGAGGGTCGGGGAACGAAGCGTATATTCCTCCTTTCTCTCTCTCTCTCTCTCTCTCTCTCTCTCTCTCTCTCTCTCTCTCTCTCTGTTAGTATCTCTCTTCTTTGTGCGTCTGCTTTTGTGCTTGAGTATAATCAGTACATGGTGATTCTTTCTGTTACAAAGAATTGGGTTTTATGAAATGTAAGCTGTCAAAATGGGAGTTTGTTTGGTGAGCAATATAAAGTTCCAGAAAATGAGGGAGTTGGACAGCCTAATAGAGGAAAGAAAGCATGAATGGAGGGAGAGTGGAAGGCCATGAAAATGATTGCAGTTAGGGGGAGTGAAAGGGGGCTACAAATAGCTTTCATTTTTGCCTACAATACACCATTTGAGACGCACTGACAGCATTACCCCCTTTATGAAGACAAAGACTTTTGAAATTCAGTATACCCAGGTTCTGCAAGAAGCCATTGGTCGAGACTAATCAGGAGAGACTGCTAACCTCATAAGAACTTTTTTTTGTAAAGGCTTCTTTGCCTCATGGTTGTCGCTTGGTTGGGTAATAAGATGAAGTTCGTGTTAAATTCCTTTCTGATGAATCTTCCTGCATTTGACGCAGTTTCCATCTTGTCCCGAAACTTAGTCGAAGGACACTTTAAAAAAAAAATTTTCCCTCTTCATCCGTCAAATCAATTAGCGTGTTTTGAGAGAGAGAGAGAGAGAGAGAGATTCTCATTATACACATGTAAGAGCAGTCCTCATCCGTGTACTCCTCGTAGGGGGATAGTGCCGTCAGTGCACCCTATTTGGTGCAATGTAGGCATTACTTAAGGTTCTTTGCAGCGTCCCCTCGGCCCCCTAGCTGCAACTACTTTCATTCCTTTCACTGTACCTCCGTTCATATTCTTTTTCTTGAGGTTTTCCTACTGTTACACCTTTCAAACCTTTTTACTAACAAGCTCCGTTTCAGCGCTGAATGGCCTTAGTTGCCCCAGTGATTGGCATAATGCCAAATATCTATATAAAGGAAAAATTAATTTTAAAAATCATCCGTGTACTCATCATACGATGTTAATTCAGCTGAAAATTCCATTTCTTAATTTTCTATCCAAATAACTTTCCTATAATTGTCTTTACCCTTACCATCCTCAGCCCTTTCCCTACGGTAGACCAGATGCTTGACCATTATTTCCCGTCGTTTGATGCCACCTGATAGAAATTTCAGATGTTTATTCTGATTCGGTACGATTTCTTGAAAGTGACCGAGAGTCGAGGAGAGATGCGAGTTAATGGTGAATAATTTGAGTGAGTGAGTGGCCCTAGGGTCTACTAGTGGTGGGTGAATGGAATGGGTGGCCGGCCGGGCCCTTTGGTCATTCCTGAATTTGGCAGCTGGAATGAGGTGCACTTAAATGCAGCAGAATCCGTTTCGATGATTCGGAATGAGCGTCGATGATGGGTTATGGAGCGGTGAATCGGAAGGCCGAGAAGGATTCCATCTTTGCATTCATGTCCCAAGGCATTAGTAATAAACTCTAATTCAGTTTGACAATTCATTTGGTACGATATAGTCGAGTTTGTGCCAAACGCTTAAAAATAATTACGTCTGAAAGGAATGGATTGATATAAGCTCAGTACTTTTATTTTATTTATATTTTTTTTAGTAATATTTCGGAAGACTACTATATTTGTTCAGTCATATTGTTTATTGACAGACGAACCTGAATATTACATAGCCGTGCGTTTCATTTGTAATTTATAATTTTCATGATATTTCCAGGTATCTGTTATACCTTATCAGCAATACATTTCACATTGTCGGTAGAGTGGCCATTGTTAAATATTTTGCGAATTTCTTGCACTTTTAGTGATTTAACTTGATAATACGCTGTATGTATATATATGAACTCATAATGACAGTTTCCACATTTTAGTATTTCGGATAGGCGTCATTTTTCTTGTCTGACTATTTTCACGTTTCTTCTATTTTTCAGATTTGTTTTTAAAGCATATAATTATTTCTATTTTTTTTAAGAAACGAGCCAAGTGGGAACGTTGACAAAACCATATTTGTACAATGTGTAGATATCGCAGTATTAAAAATGAATCTTACATAATTTCTGAAAGAATTATCGCTACCTTAGTAGCGTTTTCTGCTGAACCTTTGTGTGTGTGTGTGTGTGTGTGTGTGTGTGAGAGAGAGAGAGAGAGAGAGAGAGAGAGAGAGAGAGAGAGAGAGAGAGAGAGAGAGAGGGGGGGAGATGGTTTTTGAGAATATGCTGATAATCGTGACAATTTTCTGCTCTTAGCTTGAATATTTGTCTTGCTATTAACCATAAAGTGATCAGAACCGTTGTTGAGAGAGAGAGAGAGAGAGAGAGAGAAGAGAGAGAGAGAGAGAGAGAGAGAGAGAGAGGTTGTTTTTTTCTCTGTGCTCGAATATTGGTCTTTCTTAAAATGTCAGACATTAAGCGATCAGATTAAATTGGAAAGAACAATCATGAACTTTTCTCTTGACTTGTATGGATGAAGGAGACCATACCAATTTAATGAAAGTAAATTAGAATCTTCTGTTTAGTAACTTGGAGCAGGAAGACCAAGACTTTGCTTAAAGATTTTCCACCAGTGTAGTAAACAGTGATATCGGAATAACCTCTTGCTATGTTGTCTCTCTGGTACAGTATATTTATAGATAATACTTTCCTTCATTATCGTCTTTGGTATAGTTTATTTACATATGATATTTTATTATTATGACGTAGTACAATGACAATTTTTAATGATTATAAAGAAGTATATTCTTCTGTGAATTTTGGTATTCATTTTATGAGTATAATTATAGATGACATTTAATTTCGCATTATTTACAAGCGAAACATTAATTTATGAATTTATTTTGCGTTTCTAATTTTCACTGGGATTTTATTTATGCGCTGGCGATATTTATAAAGCCACAGACAATACAGGGCGACTTTTTAAGCGGAATGCAATTAATTGAATGGGGACAGAGAGTAAAACATTTCTTTCGTTAAACTATCATTTTGTGAAGATAATTAAGGATATGTAGCTCGGCGTTCCTTGGAACGGGAATTCAATGAATTTGTAATGAACAGCAGCAAAATTAGCATTCGCCCGTTTGTCCAGTGAGGACATTGCGTCGTCGAGTTTTTTTGTCCCATGTTTTTTAATATAATTCTTGTTTTGGTCTCTTTGTCTTGTGGTTTTCATATGGCCAGGATATTATTATTATTATTATTATTATTATTATTATTATTATTATTATTATTATTATTATTATTATTATTATTGTACTTAGGAAGCAGACTCTCTCTCAAGCATACTTTATTAAAAGCAATGGCTACTTCAGCAGCGGTACACTTGTTTAAATTCTTCTCTATTTTACGAATAGCGGCTTTTTCCGCGCTACTTAAACAGGCTAGTAGAGCGCCTATAGAGGTCATGATCAAATACAGTGTCAAAATATATTTCAAAATATATTTGAATTTTACAGATAAACTATGATACCATAGTCATTAACGATTCTCTCTCTCTCTCTCTCTCTCTTAAAGCGAGCTTTCGTCTGGAGGTACTAGACATCCTCGGGCTGGGAAGCGGAGGGTGGACTGATCTTGGTGTGGTGTCCGTCCTCCTTATATTTGGGGTTGACAGCAGTGGGTGTGCCCTATGCTGATCTCCTATTGGCTGGTGGCAGTGAGTCTTTGTTTTCATTGGTGGCTTGAGCCAGGGGTCTCAAGCCACTTTCTCCGAGACGATGGTTGCGATGCTGCAGATCCTGCAGCCGTCTAGACCTCCTGAGCGGCGCAGTAACGTTGATGGGCGTTGTGCTACGCTGTGGGACGTCACGGCTAATTTGATTTCCATTGGCTGCAGGCAGGAGTACCTCGTTCGGGGGCTTTTCTTCCGTGGAGTTGTCATGATCGGTGGTGTCATTGTTGGCGGCAGGTCTTTTCATACTCGTAGGGAGGAGAAATTCTTCCTGCGTCGTATGCAGTGTAGGTTTTATTTGCTGGATGAGAAGCACCTCCAGCAGGCGCAACCAACGGGCATCAGGGGCCTTTCCGATGATCTTCGTGTTCTGTATGATGACATCCCGGGAGATGGCCTCTTGATGTTTAGTGCAGGCGTGATTCTTGATAGCCCCCTCTTGGGCATGGCATGAGAGTCTCTTCGACAGGCGCATGGTAGTCATACCTACGTAGGCGCGCTGCATTCGTGGACTGGGCATGTATGATGGTACACTACAGGCGTCTGCTTCAGGGGGTCTCGTACCTGTGGAGAGGGATTATTTTTCATAATAATGTCGCGCGTCCTCCGATTTTGGTAATATATGATTAAGTCGATATTCTTGGTGTCGTCGGTCGGGGATACATTTTCAGAAACAATTTTCTTAATGGAGTCCTCTTCTTCACGGTAATGGGAATTCATGAAGGCTTTGTAGTACAGCTTGATATTATCCTGGGGGCGGGGCTGCGGGCTCTCACTACGGTACCATATCTCCAGGCCTGTGCGGACTTCCTTACTGATTAATTTATTTGAGTACCCGTTATTCACAAGTACTTGGGAGGCGCGGTCGAGTTCCTGGTGAGTGTCCTGCCAGGCCGGTCAGTGGGAGAGGGCTCTCCTGACGAAGGCCCTGACGGTGGTGCTTTTGAATCTGGCGGGGCACTCTCTGTCACTGTTGAGGCAAAGTCCTAGATTGGTCTTCTTTGTGTAGACGGAAGTACGGAGACCGTCTTCCGTCTTGCTTACAAGGACGTCGAGGAACGGGAGCTGATCGTCGGAGCTGTGTTCAACTGTGTAATTCAGCACACTGCACTGCTGAAATGCTTGATGGAGGGCTTCTACCTCATCCTCGGCGTCGACTTGCACAAAGATGTCGTCAATATAATGTCCATATCTGCGGGGTTGCTGCATCCTGGCTAAGACCCGTTCCTCCACGGTGCCCATATAAAAGTTAGCGAAGAGGACCACCAGTGGGGAGCCCATCGCGACGCCATCCTTCTGGCGGAACATCTGGCCATGGTGGGTGGAGAAAGGGGCCTTCTTCATGCAGATCTCCAGCAGCATACGGAGCGAGGCTTTGGGTATGTTGAGGGGCCCTGTCGATTGATTTCTGTAGACCAAGGATTATATCTATGGTTTCATCGACAGGCACGTTCGGAAATAGGGACTCCACGTCCAGCGAGGCGATAATCCTGGTGCCAGGGGCGTCCTTGATGGCTTCTGAGTATTCTGCCAAAGACTGCTGGCTGTACTGACTAAGGACATAAGGGGTCAAAATTTGGTTAAGGCATTTAGCCAAGGCGCACGTAGGGGCAGGCGTCTGGTTGATGATCGGCCGGAGGGGGTTTCTTGTTTGTGAGTTTTTATATTACCATATAAATACCCTAGGCTGTAGTCTCCTTGTATGGGCGGGAGGTGCACAGCGTTTGTCGCAGCATTCACTGCGCTGATGACTCTGTTAGCCTCCCTCTTGATGTCGTCTGTTGGGTTCCTCGTCAGTCGCTCGAACCTGCTCTCGTCAGACAAAATAGCATCCAGCTTCTCGTGATATTCGGCAGTATCAATCAAGACGAAGGCTGCTGTCTTGTCTGCGCGTTGCACCGTGATGTTCACTTTCTCCTTCAGTTCCTTCTCTGTTTTCTTCATCTCCTTGGTGAGGATCCCGCTGGAGTGTGAGGCCCTCTCTGTAAGGGCTTCAGCATGTAGGAGGGGTTGAAGAGCGTCGGTAGTTCTCACGATGCTCCGGGCTTTGAGTTGCAAATCGATTTCGAGTCTCTTGTCATGAGGCTTGGGTCTCGAAATAAAGTGGCAATTAAGACCCAGCTTCAGAAGGGCGTCTTGATCGCGGGTGGGTCGCAATCAGTAAGGTTAATGTATCCTTGGGTTCGTTCAGGGATGCGGAGTTTGCCGCCATTCAGGGAGATGAGCTTGCACAGGGCACCTCTCATCCGCTTCTTCATGACGTCCTCCTAAAGGCGAACGAGGCATCTCTCGATGTTCCCAGGGTATGTTGGTTCCTCTCCTGCGGAGTTGTCTTCTTCAATGGGTGTGTCAAGTTCAGGATTATCAAATGCGGTGTCGTCCAGTCCATGACTACCTTCTTCTCGAAGGGCACCAGGACGTGCTGCTATAGGTTCCTCTCGTACTCCACTGGTGGCGGGGCTGCTTCTCACTCTCTCCCACTCCTGCCGCAGTCTCTTGGTCTCGCTCTGGAGGGCACACAGTTCCGTAGTCTTGATCGCTATTTGCCGCTGTAGGAGGGATTTTCTAAAGCTCCTAGTGTCCTCATTATTTCTTGCTGACGGGTAGTGTACTTAGGAAGCAGACCCTCTCTCAAGCATACTTTGTTAAAAATAATGGCTACTTCAGCAGCGTTACACTTGTAGAGAGATTCTTCTCTATTTTATGAATAGCGGCTTTTTCCGTGCTACTTAAACAGGCTAGTAGAGCGCCTATAGAGGTCATGATCAAATACAGTGTCAAAATAGGTGTATATATTTGAATTTTACAGATAAACTAGGATACCATAGTCATCAAAGTCATAACAATTCTCTCTCTCTCTCTCTCTCTCTCTCTCTCTCTCTCTCTCTCTCTCTCTCTCTCTCTCTTTAATTGATCTCGTAATAACAAATGCTAAACATATGATAATAAATATTGATATTATACCAAGCTTGGTGGCAGATCACGAGACAATCTTAACTCATTTGAATATTCGTAAGCCAAAAAAGAAACTTATTTTTAAAAACTTTTAGATGTTTGCAAAATTATTCTCCAGACTTTCTTTGTGATCTCCTCACGAATAACGTAAATATATTAAATGGTATTTTAAATACCGACAATGTAAACAACCAAGTTGGAACTTTAAACGACGTCTTTACATCGTGTCTAAACATTTGTGCTCCGGTTGTAACGAAAGAATCGTTCGTCCCCCTGGCGCCCTGGATAACAGATGAAATAAAGCGAGACATGAAAGAAAGAGACAGATTGAAAAGTGAGTTAAAAAATCAAACTTTTAACATCTCCTTGAGAGAAAAACATAAAGACCTGAAGAAGAGAGTAAATTCAAAGTTAGCGGGAAGCCGTAAGCAGCATTACAAAAGCGAATATCAGAAAGCTAAAGGCAATGTTTCTGCTACTTGGAAAATAAGAAAAAATATGCCATTTAATGGACAACAAACAGATAGGAGCTCTATGCTATTGCCAGCAGTAACTAATGTACACTCTAAGGCTGAAAAATTCAATGATTTTTTCGCTGAGGTCGGGAAAACAAAAAAACTTCGAAAAAAACCCAAGAGGAAATTAGGAAATGTAATATCTCTACTGAAACAGTACGTAATATTCCAGTTAGTAGAATTAGATAGTTTTAAACCTACTCCTGTTGATTTGTAATACTGTCATCTTAATTATAAAAAATCTTAAAAGCACAAAATGCCTTTGGATCTGACGGGATTAGTTTTGCGTTTCATTAGGGATGGGTTATATTATCGCATTTTACCTTACAGTTATAATTAACACATCCATAGCCACTAAACAGTATCCGGGGTTATGGAAAAATCCCCACGTAATTCCTGTTTTTAAGAGTGGTGATATGGAAGACGTCTCCAATTATCGTCCTATATCTTTGCTACGGTATTATCTAAAGTTCCTGGAAAAAATAAATTGCTATTCAATTAACTGATTTTCTAGAGACAAATGGTCTAATCTCACAAAGTCAACACGGCTTCAGACCAAAATTATCAACTGAAACGGCTCTATTAAAAATATCAGATAAGATTTATAATAACATGGATAATAAGAAAGTCTCACTACTCCTTTTACTTGAC
Organism: Macrobrachium nipponense; assembly: GCF_015104395.2. Taxonomy (NCBI): domain Eukaryota; kingdom Metazoa; phylum Arthropoda; class Malacostraca; order Decapoda; family Palaemonidae; genus Macrobrachium; species Macrobrachium nipponense. The sequence goes on along the minus strand of NC_087206.1, from coordinate 63,322,560 downwards.
CTCTCAAAAGCCTTCGACAGCGTGAATCATAATATTTTATTTGATAAATGTGCATCACTGAGTATAGATCCACTCTGGTTTATGAGTTACCTACATAACAGATCCCAGTCAGTTAGAATGGGTCAAATTGTGTCTTCCCAAAAAACTGTAGAGTTTGGTGTACCCCAGGGCTCTATTCTTGGCCCAATACTCTTTGTCAATTTATGTCAATGATCTGGTAAAATCACTACCCGGCTGTTTCGTCATCCAATATGCCGACGACACCCAGATCTTAATTGAAGGATTTGTAAATGAAATAGACGAACTAATTCATAGGGCAGAATACATACTAAAGAAGGCCAAATACTACTTCTTAACTAATGGTTTGCTTCTTAATGAGAAAAAAACACAAATTCATTTTAATAGGTTCCCGACAAATATATCAGAAATTGGGAGACAATGTGCAAATAGATTTTAATGGAAATATGATTAAACCCATGAAAGCTGTAAAAAATCTAGGGGTTTATTTTGACAGATATATGACGTTTGAAATGCATATAGATGAAATTTATAAGAAAGTGATGGGTACTTTAATTTATTTAAATAGAGTAAAAGACTCATTTGATTCTTCTACGCGTAAAATAGTTGTTCAGTCGCTGGCTATGAGTATAATCAACTACTGTTTAAGAATTTGGGGAGTAACTGGCTCTACACAAATGAAAAGGGTTCAAAAACTTCAAAAAACTTTGCCGCTCGAGTGGCTATTGGTAATGTAAAAAAACATGACCACATATCCCCTTACCTCAAAAAATTAGAATGGTTAAAGATAAAAGACAAATATACCATAGATGTCTGTAATTTGGTATTCAAAACATACGTAAAATAACTCCTGAATGGTTATATGATTTTCCAACAGTATACGCAGTTAATGGGGTTTCTACTCGACAGCAGGAAAATCTGTATGTAGAAAGGGCGAAAACAGAGATAGGCTCCCGCCAGTTTAGTATTCGAGGCCCAGCATTATACAATAAAGTACCAGGCACAATTAAACAAAAATCCTCTCTCGCTGCTTTTAATGTACACTTAAAGAAACTAACTTTAAATGGTTCCGATTAATGTATGAAACGTTATGCTTAATTGTCTTATTAAAAGTGCTTTTGAAGGCACTACTGTACTTTTATAGATGTGGAATTATTTTAGATAATACTTATGGATAAGATGGCTTTTATTTACAAATTAAGATTTCCTTATAATCTAGTATGCTTATTTGATTACTCTGTATTATTTAATACTATTTGTACATGACTTTTTTTTAACACAACGTATGTGGTCTATGACAATGTACTTCAATATTCGGGAAGAGTAATTTTTACTCACTATATTTTAAGTAAATGCTTTCTAATTTTATGATATTCTTTTATTACTGATGAACATTATTTTAATTACAAAGTTTAGCCGAATTGTTGATTCCTAAAACAACTTTTGTATGTCTAAAATAACAAATATTTTAACTATTTGTAAGATGATTTGTTTTTACTAATTGTAGCTTTATATTTTATGAATACCCAATGTAAATATTGGAAATAAAGAATTATTATTATTATCTCTCTCTCTCTCTCTCTCTCTCTCTCTCTCTCTCTCTCTCTTTCTTAAAGCAAGCTTTCGTCTGGAGCTGCCAGACATCCTCGGGCTGGGAAGCTGAGGGTGGACTGATCTTGGTGTGTTGTTGTTGTTGTTTTTGATTTAGCTGACCTTGTGTCAGCACGGGCTCTTGCTCACAGAGCAGCCCGTAACTCAGGATGGTGAGAAGGTGGTAATGGTAGGATATGGTTCTTTATTTGGTGATAATGCGTGAGTTGATGAGTGTGATATTGGAAAGAAAGAAACTTTTGAGGGTGGGTAAGGTTGTCCAACCTTTTTAACCCTAAGGTGCCCTTCAGTGGTAGGAAAAGTGCAATAGTAGTGAGTGTTGGCAAGTCAGAGAGGCCAACAGATGAGAAGAAGGAAGGGTATGAGTCTGAGAAAAAGATTGCTAGTCAGTTAGCTTGTGAGGTCCATAAAACATTTCCTTATTCCGTTCCAATTTCCGAGTGGGAAGTAGTGTGTGTTTGTTGATGCATGAGGCTGAAGGAATGCTGTGCATGAGGTGAGGTAGTGATGAAGGATGTCAGAGTGGGAGCTTGCTTTTGGATGTTGGGTGATGTAGGTTGATGTTGGCTGTCTTTGTGTCAAGTCATGCACTGGGTGGATTGTTTGTTATTCTGTGTTTTATGGTTGTATGTGAGTGGATAGGATGGCAGGGGGTGTGAGGGGTCTTGACTGATGTCCCCGAGATTCTGCTATTTAGGAGTGTTTTGCACCTACCTTGGTGGTGGGTAAGGGTAGCAGTAGGGCTGGTAAGCCTGTAAGCTGTTGGGTGTTGTTTAGGATATGTCTCGTTATTTGAGTGACTGATTGTTGATCTCCTTCATGACTTTGTCTTAGTTGTTGTGTTTCTGGGGCAGTGTAATATATAGTGTTCCAGTGGTTCTTCTGTATTTGTTTCGCAGTATTTACATGGTTAGGGTGTTTTCTATTTTTTGCCATGTGCATTGGTATCCAGAACCTTAGACAGGTGTATTATTACCGCTAGTGCTCGTGTCATGTTTCTTCGGTAGGCTCCTGTGTTGAAGTGTGTGGTGTCTGCATACCATTTTGCAGTCTTGGAGCCTCCGAAGATGGCTCTCTCCTGATTTTGCTTTCCTCCTGTGTTTTGGCAGTATGCTGCTGCTATGCTTTTTAATTGGGGTTGGGTTAGTGAGAGGTTTATTTTGATGTTGACATTGTTTATGTGTAGCCCGCTTTTGGCCAGGGAATCAGCTTCCTCATTTCCTTGTATTCCTACATGGCTCGGGATCCCAGTTTAGAGTTATTTGTCTGTTTCTGCTTTGATGAAGTTTTGCCAGTGCCCATATGCTCGTTAGGAGTTTGATATTTTCCTTTGCTTTGCCTTTTGTGATGGCTTGTATTGCTCCTTTCGAGTCGGTGTGTATTGTAGTGTTGCCCAGTCTGTGTTGGGAGTCTTCTAGTGCTTTGGCGATAGCTATCAGCTCTGTCTGTAGTGTGGAGGCATTGTCGGAGAGCCTCCAGCTTCCTTTGAGTGTTGTTGAGTAGACCCCTTGCTGCTTGCCTGCCGTAGGGACGCTGAGGTTTACTGATCCATCTGTAAAGTATATGTTTGTGGCGGTTGTCAACTGTATTGCTTCTTGTGCTGCTTGCTTTAACTGTTGGGTGGCATGATCTTCCTTGCTTGCTGGAAGAATTGTGTAGTTTGTGTTAAAAGGTTCTGGTTCCCAGGGTGCTGATTCTGTGTATTCACTGAAGGGGGTGTCTTCCCTGATGGCTGCAGCATGATTTTGCATGCCTACTCTTCTCAGTGTATCTAGAAGGTCTTCAGCATATGTTTTGGAAAGGGTCTCTAGCTCTTCATGGAGATTAATGCATTTCCTGATCTCCTTTTGAGTGGACAGTCTCTGTCATTTTTTAAGGTTTTTAGAAGGATGGATGTGTTTCTCGATCTATCCTATGAGTCAGAGATTGTAGTTTTGTTTCATGTCTCAGGATGCATAGGTTGGTCCACATTGGTGCTCCTGTAATGAGTCTTAAGGCATTGTTTTGGATTACCTCAAAACTTTTTTGTTCAGTGCTTGTGAGATTAGTGAGGACTGGTGCGGCATACTCTACTGTTGATCTTATTGTCTGTATGTAGAAAATTCTGAGGGCATGGTATACGGCTCCCTGCCTTAGCGAGGTGATTCTTTTCATGGCGTTTTGTCTGCATTTGATCTTTTGTTTAAGTGTTTCTATTTCTTTGCGTGGTGAGAGCTGTATGTTGATGTTGACTCCTAGGTACATGAAGTTGTCTAACCCATTCGATGGGGTCTCCCATGAGTTGTATTGGGTTAGGTCTGTATTGTATTTGATTGCCATTGCCTTGGTTTTTGCCGTGTTGATTTTTAGTCCTAGGACTGTGCATTTGTTTTCAATCTGTGTTATCGCGATTTGCATGTGTTGGTGGGCTCTATGCCTGTCTGTGCTGACCAAGCACACATCACCTGCATATATGAAAATTTCAACTCCATTTGGGAAGTTGCTGTTGGCTAATTTCTCCATTAGTAAATTGAAGAGGAAGGGCTGAGTATTCCTCCTTGAGGTGTTCCATTTTCCAGACAGGAATTCGGAGGTTGCTCCTTGAAAGGTAACTCTGGCTTGTCTGTTTTGCATGTATCTTTTGGTCCATGCTAGAAGGTTGCCTTTAACCGTCTTGTTGGCTAAGGCTGCCAGGATAGCAGCTGCACTTGCAAGTTCGTAGGCTTTTTCTAGGTCGAGAAATACTACGATTGCTTTCTTGTTATTTATTGTGGCCATCACATCTGCTAGACATTCCTGTGTGCCATACCCCTCTTTGTAGGCATATAAGCGGTGGTGTAAGGGCCCTGTTTTCCACAGCAGTCTGTTTAACACCATTCTCTCTGCCGTCTTTTCTGTGCAGCTGATGAGAGAAATGGGTCTGTAGGCGTTGGGCTCCTTTGGTTTGGGAATTGGTTGTGTGTTTTGTTGGTTCCATTGTGTGGGTCTGATCTGCTCTGTGTACGTTCTGTTTATTATGTGGAGATGCACTGTTTTTGCTGCGTTTCCCATGTTTTTTAACATGCTTAGATATGTAATCATGTGGCTGCTCCTGGTGCTGTCCTGTCTGTTCCCTTTGGAGGGCTTTGTCAAGTTTCTTTCATTGTGAATGGTGTGTCCGTGTCATCAGAATTGCTGCAGGCTGTATTGATGATTCTCCATCTTCCAGGATTGAGTGCCACTTGTCTTTCTCGTGTGACTGGTGGTAGGTGAATTGATTTGGTTCTGTCTGCAAAGTGTTGTGCTAGTCTGTTTGCTTCAGCTAGAGGGTTGGGATGGTGTGCCTGTGTCCATCCTCCTTATATTTGGGGTTGACAGCAGGGGGTCTGCCCCATGCTCATCTATTGGCTGGTGGTGGTGAGTCTTCGTTTTCATTGGTGGATTGAGCCAGGTCTCAAGCCACTTTCTCCGAGACGATGGTTGCGATGCTGCAGATCCTGCAGCCGTCTAGACCTCCTGAGCGGCGCAGTAACGTTGATGGGCGTTGTGCTACGCTGTGGGACGTCACGGCTAATTTGATTTCCATCGGCTGCAGGAGTACCTCGTTCGGGGGCTTTTCTTCCATGGAGTTGTCATGATCGGTGGTGTCATTGTTGGTGGCAGCTCTTCTCATACTCGTAAGGAGGAGAAATTCTTCCTGCATCGTATTCAGTGTAGGTTTTATTTGCTGGATGATCAGCATGGGGCAGACCCCCTGCTGTCAACCCCAAATATAAGGAGGACGGACACCACACCAAGATCAGTCCACCCTCAGCTTCCCAGCCCGAGGATGTCTGGCAGCTCTTATTTTCTTGTGATTTTCATACGGTCAGGGTATTATTATTATTTATTTATTTATTTATTATTATTATTTTTTTTTTTTTGGTCTATCACAGTCCTCCAATTCGACTGGGTGGTATTTATAGTGTGGGGTTCCGGGTTGCATCCTGCCTCATTAGGAGTCCATTGCTTTTCTTACTATGTGGTCCGTTTCTAGGATCACTCTCTTCTGCATGAGTCCTAGAGCTACTTCAGCTTCTAGTTTTTTCCAGATTCCTTTTCAGGGATCTTGTTATCGTGCCTAGTGTTCCTATGATTATGGGTACAATTTCCACTGGCATATCCCATATCCTTCTCATTTCTATTTTCATGCCTTGAAACTTATCCGTTTTTTCCCTTTCTTTCTCTTCAACTCTGGTGTCCCATGGTATTGCGACATCAATGAGTGATACTTTCTTGTTGATTTTGTCAATCAATTATTATTATTATTATTATTATTATTATTATTATTATTATTATTATTATTATTATTTGCTGGAAGAAGACCTCCTTTAATACAGGTTTTATTGAAAATAATGGCTATTTCAACCGCATATTTTTGTATAGAAGTTTCTCTATTCTTGTTACTGACTTCTCTTCCGTTCTCAAATTGGCTATTAAAACGCCAAATGAGGGATTTATGTCAAAAACATGATATCTATCTAATTGAATATGTTATACAAAATGGAGTACAACTACTGCATTTTGCAAATACCACGTTTTTGACATGAATCTCCCATTTGGCGTTTTAATAACCAATTTAGTACGGAAGAAACAAGAATAGATAAACCTCTATAATGTAAACGCGGCTGAGATAGCCATTATTTTTTAATAAGACCTGTATTATTATTATTATAATTGTTATTATTATATTACCAAGCATCAACGAACGAAGACGCCAAGATCACGTTCAGCAAACCTCCAGAATCATTTATTAATTGAAGGCAGTTTATTAGTTGAAATCATCAAAGCTCAAAGAAGGATTGACTCTAGTTAGGCTCGACTTTAATTAAAAATTAATTGATACGCTTATCAGTGCTGATCTTTAGTTTCATATCTGATTCTGGAAGTAACAGTACAGTAGCATTGCGTAACGCAGAATTTCCTTCTTCCCGGTCACAAATATCAGTGGAAAGGGAGTTAGTTAAATTGATGACGAAGCCTTGTAATTATTAGATAATTCCATCGATGAATCATCATGCGAACACATTCATTAAAATAAGTGAACGGTTAAGTAAAGGAGGTTTGAATGGAAGGGGTCTCCAGTAACAAGGAGAACCAGATAAGGCGAGAAAGTGTCAGTCCTTGACCGGTGATACTCAGTCTTAGGTCTTATCAGATCCGGATCTTCTGAACAGCAGTATTTTACGTGTGTATGTGTCTTCATGCCCCTTCAGTCAACGCACGATCAGGACCTGATGCTTCCTTCCAATACACCCACCTGAAAGACTTCTTCAACCAACGTGGAGACTGCTAACCCCACCGTAGTTTTTATTTATTTATTTTTTTTTTTTAAGTTTTGCCTGATGCCTCTTTCTTGGATGGTTAATTAGATGAAGAAGTTCCCGCTGCAATCCCTGCTAATGAATCTTTCAAGCTTTTTTTTTTTTATACAGCTTTCAGCTCGGCTCAAAAGTTGGCCGGCGAACATTTTTTTTTTTTTTTTTGTTTTTTTTTTTTTTTTTTTTTTTTTTTACCACCCCCCATATCCGCGGAAACAATTAGAGGGTTTAATTCATGAGAGAGAGAGAGAGAGAGAGAGAGAGAGAGAGAGAGAGAGAGAGAGAGAGAGAGAGTCTTTCACTCGGAAAAAAATTAAATTCTCATTATACATGTGTCAGCGACAGTCCTGGGCCTTATTGCTTGCCGTACTATTAGTCATTTGGAAATGTGGGAAAAGGCTATTTGTTTATCTTGAGCCAGTTAAGGCTTTGTAAACTAAGAGGGCTCTATTTGACTCTAGATTTTAGCGCGGTTTAATTTACGTCAAGTTAGGAATACAATGTTTCAACTTACGCGTGAAGGCGGGAAAATCATGCGCGCGTGAGCTGCAGGTCTGATCGCTTCTTGTTTGACGTAGCAAAGAAGTATAGGTGTAATTTAAGGTGATAACAGAATTCTTTGTGGATATATTTATATGTGGACTGGGTGAAATAGGTGATTAATGAGACTGAAATTCACGTTCATTTGGTGTCGTGGAGAGTTTATTCAGTATGATGATTCACTTAGCAAATATGCTGCGTATAATATACACAATATACAAACGTTTATAGTTTCGTATCAGTATTATTCAGTAGAAAAATACAATCTTCATAAAGACGTGTAACAACGCACAAATTCATACATACATATACATACATACATACATACTTACATACATACATGCATACAAACATAAATAAATACATATCACACATATATATTTTAGTTAGTTAGTTCCTATGCCTAAACTATAAGTAAGAATAATACACGTGCTCGCATACACATGTAAGTTTCTAATTTGTACCATTTCTTATCTTCTGCATTCATTAAGAACTGCTAGCGACAAAGAATGGCTACATTCTTTGTGATTTCACACACACACATATATATATGTGTGTGTTTGTGTATATATGTGTATGTCGTACACGTCTTTCTAAAGAGTGTATTTTTCCCTTGAATAATATGCCATAAACGTGTATCCCACACAGCATATTTACTAAGAGAATGATACTGAATAAATTTGTATTTTCTCCCCCTTTTTTACCACGGCGCC
>NC_087206.1:63299360-63309360 GCF_015104395.2 Macrobrachium nipponense | reverse complement strand
ATCAGTTTCACAAACATTGACGACGGATAACGAAGATTTACGGAAATTAAGGGAAGAATGACACCAAGTTAAAGAAAATCTGAATCAAAAGACCTCCGAAATAAAGGAACTGAACGAGATGCTAAAGCAAGCAAATGTAACAATAAATAGATTGAGTGACCGCCTAACCTCTGTGGAAGATTATATTGGAACAAACAGACAAACTACCCTGGAAAATAATTTGTCAGAATCTAGAAACATAGAAAATGGAACGCTTCTTCTGGGTGACACGAATCTACGAGAAATACGTAAGACGGATTTAGGAGAAAATACCTTCATAAGAACAGTCTATGGAGCTAACATTGATCTCATTACAAGCTGGGTAACAGAAAAATTAGACTGGACACCATCGAGATGCATCCTAGTATGTGGCATCCATGATATATTAGAAAGTGAAACTTCATCCAATATATTGGATAATATAGGGACTCTCATAACAGAATTAAAACGTATCAATGAAAATATGGAGATAAAAATATGTCAGATCTTGCCCACCCTACGAGCAAATGAATTAGAAGACACCATAAACTATCATAATAATGAGCTTCTTGAGTGGAGTTCCAATAATGGCGTATCAGTCATAAAATGCGAACTCTCTTTAAATTGGGAACAGGAGAAGTGGACGAGCTATGTTTATCACCAAGGAAACGAGAACTCGGGAGTCTTCCTAAATAGATATGGCGCTATTCGACTACTCGAAACTATACATCGACAGTGTAATCAATTCAATTTATGTAACGACTGGAAAAATACTAAAAGATCAAGTGAATGGCTGCTTAAAAATCCGGAAAATCATCAAAGAACTAGAAAAACTTATCAGCCTTTAGATAATGCTTGGAAGTCAGTACATGCATATCACTTTGATGGAAGACAAAATCCATCTGGAAGACAAATCCATCTGGAAGACAAAATCCATCTGGAAGACAACAGTACCATAATAACTACCGAAGAAATCGAAGATATGATAATATGGAAAGAGACAGACCTAACCAAACAAAATCAAGGCAACATACGTCCCGGATGCTATAATTGTGGCGAATTTAATCACCATCAATCGTCTTGTCGCTACGACCACAGAATCCGATGTAACCTCTGCCACGGATTTGGTCACAAGCAGCGTCTTTGTCGCCGCCAAGCTCTATAGGATAACGGCCAAGAAGACAGCGCCGCAAAAATCTCCGTGGATACTACGAACACAGAAATGGCTCCATGGAATCTCTTAACTATCGAGCATATAAACGCTCAGTCTCTGTTATCACACATCGACGAAGTGGAATTATTAATACAAGAAAGAAATATTGACATTTTATGTGTAAGTGAAACCTGGTTGGAGCCTACTTTACAGGACAAATTTGTTCACATATCTGACTTTACTATTTATCGTTGTGATCTTGGAAGAGGTGGGGGATCCTGCATTTATGTACGAAATGATTTAAAAGTAACCAAAATTAAAATAGTAATGATAAAGTAGAAGGAGTAGAAGATATATGGATTGCTGTACAACAAAAAAAAAGCTACCGGCATTTATTGTGGGGTGTGTATATCGACATCCGAAAGCACTTGCCTCTTCATTTGAGTATATTAAGGATACCTTTAGAGAAATATGTTTACGTAGGAAGCCTGTTTTTATTCTTGGGGATTTAAATGACGACCTTTTTATTCCCAATAATAGATTAAATAAAATTTGTATCAGTTAAACTTTAACCAATTAATAAAAGGAACCGACAAGGATAACAGACCACTTCTGCTACATTACTAGACGTTGTAATTACAAACAAACTACAATTGGTTTCAGATGCCGGTGTGATTTCTAGTTCAATTGCCGACCATGAGATGACTACACTTAGAATAAACATTTCCAAGCCAAAAAGACTCCAATAGTAAAAACATACCGTAATCTGGTAAATTATGATCTAAATAATTTTCGTGACAACTTGCTGAATAGGAATCCAGTCTTTAACCTCATAATGGAAACAGACTGGTAAATATCCCAAGTGGATACTTTTAGCAGAACTTTCATTGATGGTCTAAATGAATGTGCCCCATATGTAACTAGAGAAATTACCCGACCCCCAGCTCCCTGGATAAGTAGCGATGTTAAAGAAGCGATGCGAGTGAGTTAGAGATGCCCTTCAAAATAGGTACAAGTGGATAGAATGAACGAAACATTACGACGTCAGTATAAAGACGAAAAGAAACGTACCCAGGTACTAGTTAAGACAAATAAAACGAAACACTTTAAAGACAAATTCAGTAATTGTCAAGGAAATATACGTAATAAATGGAATATTGTTCATGAAATGATTCCAAACCCGAATGTCAATACCCATATATTAAATTGTGACAATAAAATAGAAAAAAGGCTGAGGAATTTAATGAATATTTTTCGAACGTTGGAAAGACGGCTTATGAGAAATCACAAGAGAATATTCATGATAATCATAGAGACCAGATACCCGTAAATAACGAATCACTGAAGATGTGATTAGCTTTTTTAGACCTCAGCCAGTTGATGTTAATACAGTTATTCTTACAGTTAAGAATTTAAATGACACAAATTCAGTAGGATCAGATGGAATAGCCCTTCGTTTCATTCGAGATGCGTTACCTGTAATAGCATTGTATTTAACAATAATAGTCAATACTCAATAGTAACTGGATTATTTACCCAGATGATGTTAAGCTGCCTCATGTTGTACCATTTTACAAGAGTGGCGACCCAGAAAACGTTGAAAACTACCGACCTATATCTCTTCTTCCCATTTGTCAAAAATATTAGAGAAAATAGTAACAAATCAATTACTTGAATATCTGAACAAAATAAATTATTGTCCTCTACACAATATGGATTTAGGCCTCACCTGTCTACTGAAATGGCATTACTTAAGCTATCGGAAAGGATTTATAAAAATATTGACATCAAAATATAAACTTACTCATATTGTTAGATCTTTCAAAGGCATTTTGATAGCGTTAGCCACGAAATTTTGTTAAATAAGTGTTAGGAAAATGAAAATAGATTCTTTTTGGTTTAGTAAACTACTTACAAAATCGTTTTCAAATAGTCAGACTAGATAATACCATCTCTTCTCGTAAACAAGTACATTTTGGAGTCTCCAGGGCTCTATTTTAGGCCCCGTGCTCTTTCTTTATTCATATCAATGATATGGCAGTTTTTATACAGGACTACTTCAAAAATATGGCAAAATTTTTAGAAGACTATCTTCTCGTACAATATGCAGACGACAGTCAATTTTTAATTGGTAGTATAAATGATATACCCACTCTCATCACAAAGGCAGAAGCTATATTAGAAGCAGACTGCGATATTTTCAACTAAATGGTTTAAATGTAAATGAATCAAAAACTAAAATAATTTTCATTGGTACAAGGCAATATGTATCACAGATCCCATTAGATACCGTTCTAAACTTTAATGGCCATCAAATTGAAAGAAGTGTACACGTAAAAAAAATCTAGGTATTTTATTTTGACCAATATATGCTTTTTGATGTACACGTATCTGAAATATGTAGAAAAGTAAATGGAACCTTAATATATTTAAACAGAATTAAATACAGATTCGATATTGACATGAGGGCGATGGTAGTTCAGGTCGCTTGCATGAGCATAATAAATTATTGCTTAAAGATTTGGGGAACTACTACTAAACAACAATTACAACGGGTTCAAAAACTACAGAACTTTGCGGCAAAAGTAGTTGATGGTAAGGCCAAAAAATATGACCATGCATCACCAATTTTAGATAAATTAGAATGGCTAAATGTTGAACGAAGGATTAAATTCGACATTTGTGTAGGAGTTTTTAAAGTTATGCGAAGTTTAATACCAATTTGGCTTTTTAAGTTTATAACAGTTGGAGCTGGTAGGGACAGACGAACGAGACAAAACAATGACCTGTATATACCGAGAACCACCGCAGACTGGGAAGTAGATGCTTTACGGTACGAGGACCAACGATGTGGAATACCCTACCTGAGTCATTGAAAACAACGGCGAATCTCGACACTTTTAAAGCAAATCTTAGGAAATATATGTTTTCTACAAGATTTTAGTTAGAAACTTGTGGATTGGTTTTATGTATATATGTATATCTGTTTTCAATGTTTTATGGTGTCTACTATAATTTGCACCCAGTATAGGAATTTAATGAGTTTTACTATTATTAAATTATTTTTCTATTTAAAGTCATATTAATGCAAGTAGTGTACCAAATGTATTTTAGTTGCTAGTCAAATAATTTCTATAAAAGCACTATTCATGTAAATGTTAAATTTTAATGTAATCATAAGGAAATAGAGAAATATCAGATAATCACTATATGTTTGTTTCGTCTATAATGTATAATACCCAATGTATATATAGGTTGGAAATAAAGTATTATTATTATTATATTATTATATTATTACTCTCTCTCTCTCTCTCTCTCTCCTTCAGTCTTCTTCTGCTTGTGTATAGCCAATGACCATAGAATCCATACTTGGAGTTCGGGTTTTACTTTTCATTTGATTTCTATATTATCATATATATATATATATATATTATAATATATATAGATATATCTATATTATATATATATATATATATATATATATATATATATATACGTATATATATATATATATATATATATATGTGTGTGTGTGTGTGTGTGTGTGTGTGTGTGTATCTATATATGAAAGTATGAGAACGTACCTTCTCAGACAAATATAACCTTGCGCCCCGTGTAATTTTGTCACTCACGTGAAAGGAAGTGTATTTAACTCATTAATATGAAGATAGTGGACTTTAATACGACCATTCACATCTGGAAGAGTTAGTTAAGGGTCCTGCTGGATGGAGATCATAATCAGCGAGAGTGAGCAGTAACGCGAGAACTATAATAAGTATTGCGTCATTTGTATTTCACGGAGATCATTAATTTTTCCTCTCAGTTGAAATGTTAAATCGCGTCATTAAGCGTCTGGGTGTGCGTCATGTAATCCTTGAGAAATTGCCATTAAGCGACTCTTACCAAGAGGTCGTATCACTCAGGGATGTGTAATTGCCCTGTTTCTTTGTTGCTTTCAATTTTAAACTGCCCGAAGTTTACTTTCCGTTCATCGATGGCTGCAAATGGTGTCGGTAAAATAACATTTATTTGTCTGTTATTTTTAATTTTATTTAATATATGTCTTCATTTAAACACAAATGAAAGTATAAAACACCGCATTTTACAATAACTAAGTAAGAATATGTATTATTATTATTTTTTCTTTTTTTTTTTCACAGATAATTTCTTTGAGTTGGTAAAATAACATTTATTTATATTTATTTTTTGTTTAATTTAATGTATATATTCATTTTGACACGCATGAAAGTATAAAACACCGCATTTTGCAATGACTAAATAAGGGTATGTATTATTATTATTACTTTTTTTTTCACAGACAATATCTTGGAAATTCCGTGCGATTTTGAGTACATGCATCAGGGTTCTGTTATTTTTTCCTTCTTCTACCACGAAAATTAAAAACGACTCTGTATAATGCAAAGTCTTGCGTAGCTCATTGCTGTGTGTGTGTGAGAGAGAGAGAGAGAGAGAGAGAGAGAGAGAGAGAGAGAGCCTCGATTTTTCTCTTTGACCAGGAAAATTAAAAGCAACTGCAAAGTCTCGCGTAACTCATTGAGAGAGAGAGAGAGAGAGAGAGAGAGAGAGAGAGAGAGAGAGAGAGAGAGAGAGAGAGAGAGAGCTTCGATCTTTTTCTTTCAATGAGGCCTCAAATATCACTTCATTTTATGTACCCATTGACGGTCCATTCAGACATGTCTCTCGAGATGCCTCTTAAACTGGAGCATTCATGTCTTTAAAGACATCGTCATTTATTCCATTAATTCTGATCTCCTTAGGTTCCACTCAACTGCATTCGTTTCCGAGTCCCTCTCCCTCTCCTTCTCTCTCTCTTTCTCTCTGGAGCCTCGTTAAAGTTCAGAGGCCGTAATGAATATTTCTTGGTCTTTTCACGTGGATTTTTCTTTTATCGGTTATTTTCAACCTCTTTCATCTAGATTATTTCGTCTTACCTTTCATGGTGTCTTCTGTGTGGAAGATAGGAAATGTCACGAAAATAAAGTATGATTTTAATGTCTTGCATTCCATCATTTCTAACATTTGAGTTAAAGATTCCATCTATCTGGTTTGTTAGTGTTTATTTAACAGTCGCGCAGTTTGACTGAAATTAAACTTAACTTGAATCTGAGCTTTCGTGGTCAGTTAAAAATCTGTGGTCTGTCCTCTGACTGTGATACAGTATCCGTTTTTATTAACTACCCTGCAGATATGTTTTCGATGTCACGGTTGTGTTTCTTGTTTAATAGAAGTGGAATTCTGCCATATTTTTGTGGAGTGTTTATTTCTAATGGAAGGAGGACGGAGGAGAAGGTATTTGTCAAAAGAATGTGAATTCAACTAGAAATTTAATCTTAATCTTGGATGTTATGTGAAACCCTTTTATGTAACCTGACTGCTCTCTCTCTCTCTCTCTCTCTCTCTCTGAGAATTGAAGGGAGATTAACGAATGAAAAAAAGGAAATTTGCAACATACTGGCAGAACGATATAAGAGAGAATTCACCCCTAGAATAGATAATGAGATAATGATATAGAAGTAAGGGACGAAAATAGTGAATATTTAGCTGACATAGAAATTAATGAAGCTGATATTGTGCAGGCAATTAATGAAATTAAAAATGGAGCTGCTGCAGGGCCGGATGGAGTCCCTGCTATTTTGTTAAAGAAAGTAGTTCATTCTATCGCAAAGCCACTTGCAATATTATTAAGACAAAGTGTAGATACAGGCAAGATTTATGATGAGCACAAATTAGCATATATTACTCCTACTTTCAAAATGGATCAAGACAAGAGTCAAGTAATTATAGGCCTGTGAGTCTAACATCACATATTATGAAAGTGTATGAAAGGGTAATGAAGAAAGATTTTATGAAACATTTAATAAAAAATAATTTGTTTAATATAGGACAACACGGTTTCGTACCCGGAAAAAGTACACAAACCCAACTGTTAGTCCACCGTGAGAACATATTCAAAAATATGAAAAGCGGAAATGAAACAGATGTGGTTTATCTAGACTTTGCAAAAGCTTTTGACAAAGTAGACCATAATATATTAGCAAAGAAAATTAGAAAACACAATATCGTAGATAAAGTAGGAAGATGGTTAAAAGAATTTTTACACAGAAAACAGATAGTTATTGCAAACGATGAGAAATCGGATGAAACCAAGGTAATATCCGGTGTGCCACAAGGTACGGTGCTAGCTGCAATATTGTTTGTTTTTTTTTTTTATTATGATTGAAGACATAGACAGTAATGTTAAGGATTCGGTAGTGTAGTTTCGCTGATGACACAAGAATAAGTAGAGAAATTACTTGTGATGAAGATAGGAACGCTCTACAAAGAGACCTTAACAAAGTATATGATTGGGCAGAGGTAATAGGATGGTATTTAACTCTGATAAATTTGAATCAATAAATTATGGAGACAGAGAAGGAAAGCTATATGCATATAGGGGACCTAAGAATGGAGAAATCACAAATAAGGAAGCAGTTAAAGACCTTGGTGTGATGATGAATAGGAACATGTTATGCAATGATCAAATAGCCATTCTGTTGGCAAAATGTAAAGCAAAAATGGGAATGTTGTTACGGCACTTCAAACAAGAAAAAGCTGAACACATGATTATGCTTTATAAAACATATGTTCGTAGTCCACTTGAATATTGCAATATGATATGGTACCCACACTATCAAAAGGATATTGCACAAATAGAGAGTGTACACAAAGGTCCTTTACAGCTAGAATAGAAGAAGTTAAGGACCTAGACTACTGGGAAAGACTACAATCCTTAAATTATATAGTCTAGAAAGGAGAAGAGAACGCTACATGATAATTCAGGCATGGAAACAGATAGAAGGAATAACAGAAAATATCATGGAACTAAAAATATCAGAAAGAGCAAGCAGAGGTAGATTAATAGTGCCCAAAACTATACCAGGAAAAATAAGGAAAGCACACAGAACATTAATCCACTACGCACCAGCATCGATAATGCAGCGTCTATTCAATGCATTGCCAGCTCATCTGAGGAATATATCAGGAGTGAGCGTAGATGTAAGAATAAGCTCGACAAATATCTAAACTGCATCCCAGACCATCCAAGATTGGAAGATGCAAATATACCGGAAGATGTACTAGCAACTCTCTGGTAGACATTAGAGGCGCCTCACACTGAGGGACCTGGGGCAACCCGAACGAACTGTAAGGTCTGTAAGGTAAGGTCTCTCTCTCTCTCTCTCTCTCTCTCTCTGATATGTGAAAAAGATGAATAAAAGAAGAATAGAAATAGGCCCTCTAAGAAATGAAGGGAGATTAACAAATGAAAAAAAGGAAATATGCAACATATAAGCAGAAAGATATGAGAGAATTTACCCCTAGAATTGTAATGAAGATAATGATACAGAAATAAGGGATGAATATTTATCAGACAAGATATTAATGAAGCTGATATTGTGCAGGCTAATAATGAAATTAAAAATGGATCAGCAGCTGGACTAGATGGTGTCCCTGCCATTTTGTTAAAGAAAGTAGTTCATTCTGTCACTAAGCCGCTTGCAATATTATTAAGGCAAGTGTAGATACAGGCAAGATTTATGAGCATAAATTAGCATATATTACCTTTACTTTCAAAAGTGGATGAAGACTAGAGGCAAGTGATTATAGGCCTGTGAGTCCAACATTACATTATGAAAGTGTATGAAAGGGCAGTGAAGAAAAATATTATGAAACATTTGATAAAAAATAATTTGTTTAATATAGGACAACATGGTTTTGTACCCGAAAAAGTACTCAAACCCAACTGTTAGTCCACTGTGAGAACATATAAAAATATGATAAATGGAAAAGAAACAGATGTGGTTTATCTAGACTTTGCAAAAGCTTTTGACAAGGTAGACCATAATATATTAGTGAAGAAAATTAGAAAACATAATATAGTGGACAAAGTGGGAAGATGGATAAAAGAATTTTTACACAACAGAAAACAGATAGTTATTGCAAACGATGAGAAATCGGATGAAACCAAGGTAATATCCAGTGTGCCACAAGGTACGGTTTTAGCTGCATTGCTGTTTGTTATTATGATTGAAGACAATAGAACAGTTAATATTAAGGGACCTCGGTAGTGAGTAGTTTCGCCGATGACACAAGAATAAGTAGAGAAATTACTTGTGATGAAGATAGGAATTCGCTACAAAGAGACCTTAACAAAGTATATGAATGGGCAGAGGTAAATAGGATGGTATTTAACTCTGAAAAAAGCAAAGCAAAAATGGGAATGCTGTTACGGCACTTCAAAACAAGAAAAGCTGAACACATGATTATGCTTTATAAAACTTATGTACGTAGTCCACTTGAATATTGCAATATGATATGGTACGCACACTACCAAAATATATTGCACAAATAGAGAGTGTACAAAGATACTTTACAGCTAGAATAGAAGAAGACAAGGATCTTGACCACTGGGAAAGACTACAATTTTCAAAATTATATAGTCTAGAAAGGAGCAGAGAACGCTACAAGATAATACAGACAGAAGGAATTCCCGAAAACATCATGGAGCTAAAAATATCAGAAAGAGCAAGCAGAGGTAGATTAATAGTGCCCAAAACCATACCAGGAAAAATAAGGAAACCACATAGGACAGTAATCAACTACACACCAGCATCGACAATACAGCGTCTGTTCAATGCGTTGCCAGCTCATCTAGATGTGTTTAAAAATAAGCTCGACAAATATCTAATCTGCATCCCAGACCATCCAAGATTGGAAGATGCAAAATATACCGGAAGATGCATTAGCAATTATCTGGTAGACATTAGAGGT
>NC_087206.1:63280474-63296360 GCF_015104395.2 Macrobrachium nipponense | reverse complement strand
ATGTGACATTGACTATCCAGATTACCTTAGATGAAGCTCACGATATACTGATTTTAAGGAACCTTTCTCACATCACGAAACACCTTTTTCATGCCTTTTTAGGCTCTTCAACAGACATCTACCTAACCCCCACCCCCAACAACAACAATAACAAAGTAGTTTGTCGGCATACCCCCGAGTAAATAAAAATTACAAAACAGAAAAACTGCTTTACTCTACCTATAAATCACATCGTCATGTTTTGGCATTTCCTCGATGAGAAAATCTTGGGGAAAAGTTTCAAAGATTATTTACACATGAAGATTAGGTTCTGGAATATTGAAGAGGATTCAATCGCTTATTCGAGGAAGCATTTGGTATAATTACAATTGGAAACCACTTACACGAAAGCAGTAACTTCCGACGTGAGGAAAATGAACAATGTAGTTGGTTCGAAAATCCATGAACGAAACCACGAGAGAGAGAGAGAGAGAGAGAGAGAGAGAGAGAGAGAGAGAGAGAGAGAGAACAGAATGCCAAAACAAACGTGCGAGAAAAAACATATTTCATCCCTTCCCAACACCAGAAAGAAATGAGGTTATTCGGACTAAAATTTAATCAAGACAAACAATATTCCAAACCAGACGCGCTGCATAATTACAGATTACAGAGAATTTCCCACAATCCTCCTCCCGAGGGAAAGGATATTTGCTCAGCAAATTGAAGTCCGGATACGGATCAAAATCGATCATCCAGTGACACCGCCAACTCTCAAATTCTAGTGATATATATATATATATATATATATATATATATATATATATATATATATATATATATATATACACACACACAAACACACACACAGACCATACCTTACAGACCTTACATCTTGTTGTTCGGGTTGCCCAAGGTCGCTCAGTGTGAGGCACCTCTAATGTCTACCAGAGAATTGCTAATGCATCTTCCGGTATATTTTGAATCTTCCAATCTTGGATGGTCTGGGATGCAGCTTAGATATTTGTCGAGTTTATTCTTGAACACATCTACGATCACTCCTGATAAATTCCTCAGATGAGCTGGCAACGCATTGAATAGACTGCATTGTCGATGCTGGTGCGTAGTGGATTAATGTCCTGTGTGCTTTCCTTAGTTTTCCTGGTATACTTTTGGGCATTATTAATCTACCTCTGCTTGCTCTTTCTGATATTTTTAGCTCCATGATGTTTTCGGCAATTCCTTCTATCTGTTCCCATGCCTGAATTATCATGAAGCGTTCTCTTCTCCTTTCTAGACTATAATTTTAAAAACTGTAGTCTTTCCCAGTGGTCAAGATCCTTAACTTCTTCTATTCTAGCTGTAAAGGACCTTTGTACACTCTCTATTTGTGCAATATCCTTTTGGTAGTGTGCATACCACATCATATTCAATATTCAAGTGGACAAAACTATGTTGTCCTATATTAAACAAATTATTTTTTATCAAATGTTTCATAATATTTTTCTTCATTACCCTTTCATACACTTTCATAATATGTGATGTTAGACTCACAGGCCTATAATTACTTGACTTTAATCTTGATCCACTTTTGAAAGTAGGGGTAATATATGCTAATTTGTGCTCATCATAAATCTTGCCTGTATCTACACTTTGCCTAAATAATATTGCAAGCGGCTTTGTGATAGAATGAACTACTTTCTTTAACAAAATGGCAGGGACACCATCTGGTCCACCTGCTGATCCATTTTTAATTTCATTAATAGCCTGCACAATATCGGCTTCATTAATATCTATGTCTGATAAATATTCACTATTTTCATCCCTAATTTCTGTATCATTATCTTCATTATCAATTCTAGGGGTAAATTCTCTCTTATATCTTTCTGCTAATATGTTGTATATTTCCTTTTTCTTCATTCGTTAATCTCCCTTCATTTCTTGCCTATTTCTATTCTTCTTTTACTCATCTTTTTCGCATATCAGAGAGAGAGAGAGAGAGAGAGAGAGAGAGAGAGAGAGAGAGAGAGAGCAGTCAGGTTACCTAAAAGGGTTTCACATAACATCCAAGATAAAGATTAAATTCCTAGTTGAATTCACATTCTTTTGACAAATACCTTCTCCTCCGTCCTCCTTCCATTAGAAATAAACACTCCACAAAAATATGGCAGAATTCCACTTCTATTAAACAAGAAACACAACCGTGACATCGAAAACATATCTGCAGGGTAGTTAATAAAAACGGATACTGTATCACAGGCATAGGACAGACCGCAGATTTTTAACTGACCTCGAAAGCTCAGATTCAAGTTTAGTTTCATTTCAGTCAAATTGCGCGACTGTTAAATAAGAACTAACAAACCAGATAGATGGAATCTTTAACTCAAATGTTAGAAATGATGGAATGCAAGACATTAAAATCATACTTTATTTTCGTGACATTTCCTATCTTCCACACAGAAGACACATGAAAGGTAAGGACGAATAATCTAGATAAAAGATGATTGAAAATAACCGATAAAGATAAAAATCCCACATGAAAAGACCAAGAAATATTCATTACGGCCTCTTAACTTTAACGAGGCTCCAGAGACGAAAGAAGAGAGGAGAAGGGAAGAGGGTGAGGGGACTCGGAAACGAATGCAGTTGGACGGATCAGAATTAATGGAATAAATGAACGATTGTCCTTTAAAGACATGAATGCTCCAGTTTAAGAGGCATCTCGAGAGACATGTCTGAATGGACCGTCAATGGGTACATAAAATGAAGTGATATTTGAGGCCTCATTGAAAGAAAAAGATCGAAGCTCTCTCTCTCTCTCTCTCTCTCTCTCTCTCACACACACACACACACACACACACACACACACACACACACATACACACAATGAGCTTCGCAAGACTGCATTATTCATCTTTGTTTTTAATTTTCGTGGTGGAAGATGGAAATCCAAATTCAAATGCATGTACTCAAAATCGCAAGAGAATTCCAAGAAATTATCTGTGAAAAAAAGAAAATAATAATAATACATACACTTATTTAGTCATTGCAAAAGGTGGTGTTTTATAATTTTATGAGTGTCTGAATGAAAATATACATTAAATAAAAAAAAAAAATAAATGTTGTTTTACCAATTGCTAGACATTATCTGTGAAAAAAAGAAAAAAGAAAAATAATACATACCCTTATTCAGTCATTGCAAAAGGCGGTGTTTTATACTTTCATGCGTGTTTAAATGAACACATACATTAAATAAATTAAAAATAACAGACATGAATAAATGTTATTTTACCATTTGCAAGAAATTATCTGTGAAAAAAAGAAAAAATAATAATAATACATACATAACCTTATTTTGTCATTGCAAAAGGCGGTGTTTTATAACTTTCATACGTGTTTAAATGAACACACATTAAATAAAATCAAAATAACAGACATAAATAAATGTTATTTTACCCACATCATTTGCAGTCATCGACATACGGAAAGTAAACTTCGGTCAGTTTAAAATTGAAAGGTACAAAGAAACAGGGCAATTACACATCCCTGAGTGATACGACCTCTTGGTAAGAGTCACTCAATGGCAATTTCACAAGGATTTTATGACGCACACCCAGACGCTTAATGACGCGATTTTAACATTTCAACTGAGAGGAAAAAATTAATGGTCTCCGTGAAATACAGATGACGCAATACTTATTATAGTTCTCGCGTTACTGCTCACTCTCGCTGATTATAATATCCATCCCGCAGGATCCTTAACTAAATCTTCCAGATGTGAATGGTCGCATTAAAGTCCACTATCTTCATATTAATGAGTTAAATACTCTTCTTTCATTTGAGTGACAAAATTACACGGGGCGCTAGGTTAGATTTGTCTGAGAAGGTACGTTCTCTTACTTTCATATATATATATATATATATATATATATATATATATATATATATGTATATATATATATATATATATATTATATATATATAATTATTATATATATATTATTATATGAATACACCTGAAGATGGGAAGTACGAAATGTGAATCACAGTAAAGATGAAGCGAGAATGATGATAAATGCAAATAAAAATAACAAGAACTGCAAGGATGGATCTACGTTATGGGCTAGCGCAAGCAGAAATAGACTGAAGGTGAGAGAGAGAGAGAGAGAGAGAGAGAGAGAGAGAGAGAGAGAGAGAGAGAGAGAGAGAGCAAGCGTTACCGATCATCTCCAAAAATTATCTGAAAGATTTACCCATGTCCCTTAATTAATCGCTGGGAATTATATCACTAAAGATTTTCTGTTTATGACCTGAGGCGCCCCGCCCACTTCTCATTCAACCAGCCTCTTTATTTTCCCCCAACTGATTCCGTCTCTCTTTCTTCCGATCCCTTAGCAGCAACTTTGTCTTTCCCCTACGAGAAAGGAAAGTTAGGTGACATAGAAGAGTAGTAGTTCTGCCTCTTCTACCAAGGGTGATTGAGTCACTTTTCTCGAGATCAGGTCATTTCACTTGTTTACTTCAATAGTTCTTCCACAATGATGTTGATATCTAACGCTCTTCAATACACATGAGCGAATGTAGAAATGCGCATATGACATAGCTCTAAATTCATAATATATATAGAATGAGTTAAACCAGTACTTGTACATAAAACATCCTTCATGAGGTCTGACAACAAAATCACGGAAAGAAAAACTGAAAAATCACTAAATCAAAAACGATCATTAGAATTCAGTAATGTTAGACAAAAGATTATGTGAAAAAATCTGGTAATGGACGGCATAAATCAATTGCACTTTACATATATATATATATATATATATATATATATATATATATATATATATATATATACATATAGCAGGTGTGCGTTTGTTTGTTTGAGAGAGAGAGAGAGAGAGAGAGAGAGAGAGAGAGAGACCTGGTTCAGTTACCAGACGCCTCCCGTAGACAATCCAAAGGCGATAAAAATGAGAGGAGCGAAGAGAAAAGGGAGAGAGAGAGAGAGAGAGAGAGAGAGAGAGAGAGAGAGAGAGAGAGAGAGAGAGAGAGAGAGAGAGAGAGAGAGAGAGAGACGTTAATTGTGCCACGGAGGAGAAGTTGCTTCATTTCATTTTCTTCGATGCAACTTGTTTCTCAGAAAGTGGCAGGAGGGAAAGTTGCCACACGGCACCTGAGGGACAATTGTCAGCAGAGAATCCACTGGGAAGACTCCCTGTAGAATCTCACGTGGTTTCACCAGCTCCATTTACTCGTTTTTTTTTTTTTTTTTTTTTATCTTTTTTTTATAAGATGAATAAGCTAAAAAACTACTTTGTTGATGTTCTTGCTTTTGTTATTCTTGTTGATTTTTTTTATAAGATGAATAAGCCCAAAAAACTACTTTAATGTTGTTATTTTTCTTCTTCTTCTTCTTCTTGTCTTGTTGATGTTGTTGTTCTTGTTGATTTTTTATAAGATGAATAAGGTAAAAAAAGTACTTTGTTTTTGTTGCTGTTCTTCTTCTATTGTTGTTGTTCTTGTTGATTTTCTTATAAGGCAAATAAGCAAAAAAAAAATACTTTGTTGTTGTTGTTGCTTTTTATCGTTCTTGTTGGTGGGGCGGGAGGGCGTGGATATTTAAGATTTATTTATTATAATGAAAATGTGAAAAATAAATAATGTGCATCTTAAACAGTACAGAACAATTATTTCTAATAAAATGCAACGTATTCATTTTAATTTTCGTTGGCGAAACAATGCTCTATTTGACAATAGAGTTTCGTTTTTATTATAACTCAGTTTACAAGTAAAGTCAAATAACGAAGGTTTGTCTAGTTGGAAGATTGGTTATCCAACTCTTTACACTGAAGCTACTACATCAATTATTTTTCAGGCTCATCTAGAACGATATCAACAAAAAACAAAGCGGGCAGTAGACTTCGTCGATCTAATCAAAACAACAATAATTTTACATTATTTCTATAATAATAATAATAATAATAATAATAATAATAATAATAATAATAATAATAATAATAATAAATAATAATAATAATAATAATAAATCCAGAAAATAAAAAATAATTTTACCTTATATCTATTATAACATCAATGACCACCGACGTCACCACAGGTAGGTAGAATAATAATAATAATAATAATAATGATAATAATAATAATAATAATAATAAGAAGAAGAAGAAGAAGAAGAAGAAGAAGAAGAAGAATAAATAGAGAAAATAAAAAAAAGTGTTTGACCTCGTGGAAACAGTTCCATCTTTGTCATCACTATTTGCTATTTATTTACCAAGAAAATTACACAACGAAAAAAAAACTGGAATCGAATTAAAGAAAAAAAAACGGGCGCGACTAACGAGACGAGGGCTTTACACCCTTTGAAACACAACGAGCCATCTACCCTACGATGTGGCATCCGCTTCAAACCCGACAGAACTGGAAGAAAAAAAAAAGAATTTCATTTCAAAAGTGCTGCTTTGTATCAACACACTCGAGGGTGGGCGGGGAATTTGGCCTTCACACGTAGCGGCCCACGAGGACTTGTGACGAATCAGCGTTCATTTGGCGCCGTGGAAAAAAAGGGGGAGAAAATTCAAATTTATTCAGTGTCATTCTCTTAGTAAATATGCTGTGTGGGATACACGTTTATGGTATTTTATTCAAGGAAAAATACGTTCTTCAGAAAGAAGTGTACAGCATATACACATACACACACATATACATATGTATGTGTGTGTAATCACAAAGAATGTAGCCATTCTTTGTCGCTAGCAGTTCTTAATGAATGCAGATAAATAAATGGAAAAAATAGGAACTTATATGTGTATGCGTGCACATGCAATACCCATACTTATAGTTTAGTATAGGAACTAATAAATAAATAAATACACATATATATATATATATATATATATATATATATATAAATAAATGTGTGTATGTATTATGTATGTATGCATGCATGTAGGTACGTATGTGTATGTGTGTTTGTGCGTTGTTACACGTCTTTATTAGATTGTATTTGTCTACTGAATAATACTGATACGAAACTATAAACGTATGTATATTGTGTATATTATACGCAGCATATTTGCTAAGTGAATCATCACACTGAATAAACTTGAATATTTCCGCTCTCCACGACACCAAATGAACGTGAATTTCCGTCTCATTAACCACCGATTTCACCCAGTCCACATATATATATATTCACAAAGAATTCTGTGATCACCTGATACGCGCGCATGATTTTCCTCCCTCACACAGAAGTTGTAATAATTGTATTCCTAACTTGACGTAAATTAAACCCCGCTAAAATCTAGAGTCAAATAGAGCCCTGTTAGTTTACAAAGGCTTAACTGGCTCAAGATAAACAAATAGCCTTTTCCCACATTTCCAAATGATTAACACGGCAAGCAATAAGGACCACGACTGTCGCTGACACATGTATAATGAGAATTTCATTTTTTTTACGGGTGAAAGACTCTCTCTCTCTCTCTCTCTCTCTCTCTCTCTCTCTCTCCCCTCTCTCTCTCTCTCTCTCTCTCTCTCTCTCTCATGAATTAAAACCCTCTAATTGTTTCCGCGGATATGAAGGAGGGTAAGAAAAAAAAAAATGTTCGCCGGCCAACTTTTGAGCCGAGCTGAAAGCTGTATAAAAAAAAAAGGCTTGAAAGATTCATTGGCAGGGATTGCAGCGGGAACTTCTTCATCTAATTAACCATCCAAGAAAGAGGCATCAGGCAAAACTTATAAAAAAAAAAAAAAAAAACTACGGTGGCGTTAGCAGTCTCCACGTTGGTTGAAGAGGTAGGTGGCTTTTTTTTTTTTTTTTTAGAAGATTCTGGGTTTTAGAAGTCTCTCAGGTGGGTGTTATGGAAGGAACCATCAGTTCCTGTGATCGTGCGTTGACTGAGGGGGCACGAAGACACACACACACGCACACATAATATACTGCTATTCAGAAGATCCGGATCTGCTAAGACCTAAGACTAAGTATCGCTGGTCAAAGAGTGACACTTTCTCGCCTTATCTGGTTCTCCTTGTTACTGAAGGCCCCTAGCATTCAAACCTCCTTTAGCTAATCCTTCACTTATTTTAATGAATGTGTTCGCATGATGATTCATCGATGGAATTATCTAATGATTACAAGGCTTCGTCATCAATTTAACTAACTCCCTTTCCACTGATATTTGTCCCCGGGAAGAAGGAAATTCTGAGTTACGCAAGGCTTCCTGTACTGTTACTTCCAGAATCAGATATGAAACTAAAGATGAGCACTAATAAGCGTATTAAATAATTATTAATTAAAGTCGAGCCTAACTAGAGTCAATCCTTCTTTGAGCTTTGATGATTTCAACTAATAAACTGCCTTCAATTAATAAACGATTCTGGAAGTTTGCTGAACGTGATCTTGGCGTCTTCGTTCGTTGATGCTTGGTAATATAATAATAATAATAATAATAATAATAATAATAATAATAATAATAATAATAATAATAATAATAATACAGGTTTTATTAAAAAATAATGGCTATCTCAGCCGCGTTTACATTGTATAGAGGTTTATCTATTCTCCTTGTTACTGACTTTTCTTCCGTACTAAATTGGCTATTAAAACGCCAAATGGGAGATTCATGTCAAAAACGTGGCATTTGTCAAATTGAATATAATATGCAAAATGCAGTAGTTGTAATCCATTTTGTATAACATATTCAATAAGATAGATATCATGTTTTTGACATAAATCCCTCATTTGGCGTTTTAATAGCCAATTTGAGAACGGAAGAGAAGTCAGTAACAAGAATAGAGAAACTTGTATACAAAAATATGCGGTTGAAATAGCCATTATTTTCCATAAAACCTGTATTATAGGAGGTCTTCTTCCAGCAATAATAATAATAATAATAATAATAATAATAATAATAATAATAATAATAATAATAATAATAACCCTGGCCGTATGAAAACCACAAGAGAATGAGACCAAAACATAATAATAATAATAATAATAATAATAATAATAATAATAATAATAATAATAATATCCTGGCTGTATGAAAATCACAAGACAATGAGACCAAAACAAATAATAATAATAATAATAATAATAATAATAATAATAATAATAATAATAATAATAATAATAATAATAATAACCCTGGCCGTATGAAAACCACAAGAGATGAGACAAAACATAATAATAATAATAATAATAATAATAATAATAATAATAATAATAATAATAATAATAATAATAATAATAATATCCTGGCCGTAAGAAAATCACAAGACAATGAGACCAAAACAAATAATAATAATAATAATAATAATAATAATAATAATAATAATAATAATAATAATAATAATAATATCCTGGCCATATGAAAACCACAAGACAAAGAGGCCAAAACAAGAATTATATTAAAAAACATGGGACAAAAAACTCGACGTCAAAATGTCCTCACTGGGCAAACGGGCGAATGCTAATTTTGCTGATGTTCATTACAAATTCATTGAATTCCCGTTCCAAGGAACGCCGAGCTACATATCCTTAAATTACCTTCGCAATCTGTTAGTTCAACGAAAGAAATGTTTTATTCTCATCTCCATTCAATTAAGTGCATTCCGCTTAAAAAGACGCCTTGTATTGTTTGTATCTTTATAAATATCGCCAGCGCATAAAAAAATCCCAATGAAAAATAGAAACGCAAAATTAATTCATAAATTAATATGTTTCGCTTGTAAATAATGCGAAATTAAATGTCATCTATAAATATAATAATAAAATATATACCAAAATTCACAAAAGAATATACTTCATTACAATCATAAAAAATGTTCATTGGTAATTGTACTGCGTCATAATAATAAAATATCATATGTAAATAAACTGTACCAAAGACGATAATGAAGGAAAATATTACCTATAAATATACTGTATCAGAGAGACAATATATAAAGAGGTTATTCCGGCATCACTGTTTACTACACTGTTATGGTCCTTCTTCCATACAAGTCAAGAGAGAAGTTCAAGATGATCGTTCTATCAAATTTAATCTGACATTTTAAGAAAGACCAATATTCGAGCAGAGAGCAGAAAACAATTTCTCTCTCTCTCTCTCTCTCTCTCTCTCTCTCTCTCTCTCTCTCTCTCTCAACAAAGGTTCTGATCGCTTTATGGTTAACATTTTAATAGCAAAGACACATATTTATATTGTCACAATTATCAACATATATTCTCTAAAACCATCTCTCTCCCGCTCTCTCTCTCTCACACACACACACAACCACACACATAGCTTCTAATCGCTTTACGTTTCACATTTTAACAGCAAGCAAAAACATATTCAAGACATATTCAAGCGAGAAGCAGAAAACGCTACTAAGGTAGTGTGATCATTCTTTAAGGAATGATGTAAGATTCATTTTTATACGACGATATTTACACATTATAGAGTTATGGTTTTGTCAACGTTCCCGCTTGGTTCGTTATCTAAAAAAAAAAATAGAAATAATTATATCCTTTAAATACAAATCTGAAAAATAGAAGGAACGTAAAAATAGTCAGACAAGAAAAATAACGTCTATCCTAAATACAAAAATGTGGAAACTATCATTATGAGTTGATATATATCCATAAAGCGTATTATCAAGTTAAATCATTAAAAGTGCAAGAAATCAGCAAAATATGTAACAATGGCAACTCTACCAATAATGTAAAATGTATTGCTAACAAGGTATAACAGATAACCTGGAAATATCATGTAAATTATGAATTAAAATGAAACGCACGGGCTATGCAATATTCAGGTTCGTCTATCAATAAGCAATATGACTGAACAAATATAGTAGTCTTCCGAAAGTGTAAAATAAATAAATTAATTAATTGATTAAAAAACCGAAAGATTGTAAAATAAATAAATGGATAAATAAAACCAAGTAATGAGCTTGAATGATTACATTTTTTCCATCATTCTATAGATAAGTGACCCTCATGATGGGAAAAGCTATGTATTTCCAAAAGCTCTAGCAACCTCTCACTTCAATTCAATGAAGACAAGATACAACAATTCGTTTTCTTTTACGCAATTGCATACCATTCGTGTTTACAGTTTCATCTCAGTAAAGGGTGACAAAGGTACATTTGTCAAGAGTAATAATTGTAAAACATTTTCTCTTTGCCTGAATGAAAATCATTCATCAATTTAATTACAAATACTTAATTACAAATACTTCCTTAACGGCTTCTTTCATGTGGCTGCGTTTATTGGAGTAAAGCAAGACCTTTTAAGCGTCAGTGATGGTTTATTTCCCTCTTGCGAAGAACACAGCATTTTATAGGAAATTTGTTTATTTCGAATTTTCTGTACATTGAGAAAATTGGCATTTCTGTTACATAGCCACTCTTGATATTCTTTCTGTCAAGATAAAATTCATTACTTTTCTGACAAAGAAAAACAAAATTCAGCTACAAGACCAAAACTGCCTTTGAACACAAACAGGAGAGAGAGAGAGAGAGAGAGAGAGAGAGAGAGAAGCGAGAGAGAGAGGAGAGGAAAAGAGAGCAGAAATATTATTTGCCGCCACTATTCACCCAATATCGATGAACAAACAAAATGATTGTCCCCTGAAAAAAAATCTGGCTCCGCTAGTGACAAAAGTCTTTCAACCCTTACCTTGGTCACCCCTCTTTATCTGTCCCCTCCCCCCACCCCCACCCCTTACCCACCCTCCCAAGACCCAGAGGGGAAAAGGAAAAAGATGCGAATCCACTTTAACTGGTACTGGGGAGACAAGAAAGAATACAGTGGCACGGAAAAATACCCAGAGAAAAAAAAATAAAAAAAGATACAGTTGCCTGACGACAACATAGCCATGGCACCGAGTACAGGCCTCTAACTAACTTCACAAGCTCTGGCCAGTTGTGTTTATTTACTTTCATACTACGGACGGAAAACGTTGAAACAATCAAAATAACAAGAGATTTTGATAACCGATTCACAATCTCTCTCTCTCTCTCTCTCTCTCTCTCTCTCTCTCTCTCTCTCTCTCTGATTTCTACAATGAGCATTATTTTATTCTTTTCCTGAACGAAACAGATCACAGTGACACTTAAAAGCATGAAAATAAACCATGACAATATCAAAACGCAGTGATTTCCACGTCATGCCCCCAGTACTTTTTTAACATATATTCATATTTGTATATAAAATGTATTTCATATCACTAGTTTTTATACATTATAAATATGTTGGATGACTAAGAAGCCGAGGAAGGAATATAACAAGGCGTGACCAGACCGCTAACTTACTCAGGGCACGTGCTAAAATCTACGCTTGAATAGAGCGTTGTTTCACCAACGAAAATTAAAATATATACGCTATATTTTATTAAAAATTCCTGTATCTTTAACTTAACTCAACACGAAACACCTTTTTCAGACCTTTTCATGCTCTTCCACAGATCTTTCCTAACCCCCAACAAGAACAACAACAACAAAGTAGTTTGTAGGCTTACTCTCCGAGTAAGCAAACATAGCTATGGTTCTTACTAAGAACTTGCTGAACTATACATTTCTTTGATCGGTCTATGAAAAGTTATTCTCATGCTAAGACAATCATTCTGGTGCAATTGTAAATCAAATCGTTTTATCTCATTCTGGTGCAATTTTCAATCAAATAGTTCTATCTCATTTTGGTACAATTTTCAATCAAATAGTTGTATGTCATTCTGGTGCAATTTTCAATCAAAAAGTTCTATCTGATTCTGGTGCAATTTTAAATCAAATAATTCTATTTTACAGAATTATGTTAGGATTACAAAACTGAGATACCAAAATGATGAGTTGAATTAATCAGACAGTTTTAGATTGAAATACATCACTACAGAGAGGAGGTTGGGAGAATTGAGAACAACACAGACCACACACAGGTAGCTGAGAACAATAAAAGAGTACACAGAGAAGGAATCACTGCTGGAAAAAAAAAATATACGGTGTTACACGGCTCCTTCAAAGGGAGACAGACGGACAGAGACCTCGAAACAGAGAGGAATGAAAAAGCAATTGTACAGCGGAAGAAGCAAGAAGGAACCCTGACAAAACAATGCAAGTATCTAGGGAAGCATGAAATCAATGGCCAAGAAATTAAGGATAGCATGAGTCAGGATGAACTGGGTTATTGCAATACTAGACTTGCTTTCCAGACGAATAACAGATCGCCTTTACATGGGTCATGCAATTAGAGGTAAGTTACACACAGAATGAAATATAAAGTCATATAACACATTATTCTTGACAGGTTATATCATAAGCAGATCCAAATATGCTCAATAAATTTAAAAGAAATCTCGAGCTTGGAAGGCATATGTAAAATATATAAAACTGTTCAACGTTTGAAAGACGTGTGTGTGTGTGTGAGAGAGAGAGAGAGAGAGAGAGAGAGAGAGAGAGAGAGAGAGAGAGAGAGAATGTGCAGATTTCAAAGCGACTCGTGGGGCTCCAATTGTAATGAATGGAGACCAGAACTAAAGGGATGAATGACGAAGTCTTTAAAAACCCAAGGGCTCCGATCTCAAGGGGCGTCTGCTAAAGAGACAGTTCTGAATGAATAGACCTTGAAAAGGTACGGTAAATTACGTGATTTATTCTTTTAGTTATACCACATAAAAATTCTAGGACATCCCTAATACTCTCTGAAAACTTTAGACGTCATAAATAGGCTCCTCTCTCTCTCTCTCTCTCTCTCTCTCTCTCTCTCTCTCTCTCTCTCTCTCATAACGAAGTGTCTATATATTATATATATATATATATATATATATATATATATGTATGTGTGTGTGTGTGTGTGTGTGTGTGTGTGTGTGATTATAATCACTGAAGCACGTGATTCATTTATCACACATATCCACAGGTGAAAAATAAGAGACGGGGTAAAGTAGGTCCTGACCGGTTTCGACCTTATTTCCAAGCCATTGACGAATATATATATATATATATATATATATATATATATATATATATAATATATATATATATATATAAATCGTCATTTCAGTACAACAATGTATACATACATATATATAAATGCCATAGGACACTAAAGCACAATTATATTCCCCAAGGTACAAATAGATCTAGTGTAAGGATGTGGATTCCCTTGGTTTAAGGAACTACCCTCATGGTAGACAAGTCTTTTCGTAAGGTCAATAATAATTACTGGTTCACTCCTTTAGTTTCCTGGTATACAACTCCAAGCGTGCTGCGAAAATATCATTAAATATCTAGGAAAGCATAACTTCATCTTCAGACCCTTGTACATAGGATTTTACTGATTCTTCTGGTTTTGGACGAGACGATGAGATGTTCTAGGTAATACACGTATAACCATAACTTTTGTGCAGAAAAATCTCAATGTTATGGTATTAGTAAGATCCAACTGGATGATCAGTATTCATAACGGGGATGGAAATGCCCAGGGACTGACATAAGTGTGACGAGGAGTGGAATAGGTCATTTTGGGTCAGGCGGACTGAGGGCACGTGCCCCATCCTGTTACGGGCTGTTCTGAGAGCAAGAGCCCGTGTTGGCATAACCTTAAACAACAAACGGGGCACGTGTGATATCATGTCACTATGCTAGATAAAAGTGTGAGTGTGTGTTTAAAGAAAAAAAAGGTCAGATGCAGGAATGAAAAAAAAAAAAAAAAAAAAAAAATTGCTAGAAATAAGACTCGGTAACTATGGACGAAAGAAGAAAAAGGTCTGGTGTCCCGGCTAGGTTATTTAGAAGGCTTCCCTTGTGAAAGGGCCTGGAAAATGTCCTTTATTCTAAAGAGGGGAGCAAAGAGACAGACAAGAATAGAGAGAGAGAGAGAGAGAGAGAGAGAGAGAGAGAGAGAGAGAGAGAGAGAGAAGATTGAAATATGCCGAGAATTGTCAAAAGGATATCAACAATGGAAGGACGCACGGCCCAATAGTCAAGGGACCAGCCTGCACACACTCTCTCTCTCTCTCTCTCTCTTTTTCTCTTTTTTTCATTATTTCCGGCATAATTATGAGTCGTAGTCAGAACCGAAGATTCTCGGGAGAAGAAGCGGGGAAGGGATAATGTGTCCGAAACCGAATATCACATGTTACATGTCTCCTTATTTCACTCGTCTAAAGTTGTCATTGCAAATGAGTGACCTTCATTATTTTCTCGTCTGAAGTAATCATTGTGAATGAGTGACCTTCAAGCCATGGACAGGAAGATATTATATATATATATAATATAAATATATATATATATATATATATATTAGTATATATATGATATATATATATATATACGTATATATATATATATATATATATATATATATATATATATATATATTATATATATATATAATAGATATATATATATAATATATAACAACTAAAAGCACATTAAACCTCGCCCACATATCCATTAGACGTTATAGCTGCTAGCCTAATGAAGGGCGATAGTACAGCCAGCCAGATATAGGCGATGAAATAAATACATACCATGCTTAGGAGTTAATTTTTGTATTCAAAAGTGTTATTGATATTTATATGTATTCCAAGTCACAAGAAAAATATAAACTAGAGAAAAAAATAGGAAACGAAAACGAAATGAAATTTGTCATTCTGCTTGGGAATTATTTTTGTCTTCTAATATTATTAAAAAACTATACATTCTCATCTGAAAAAAATATATATACTAGAGAAAAAATAGGAAATGAAAACAAAATGATTCCGAGTGAAATCTCTGCGGTAAAGTACCACGATACAAGGCGAAAATAAGAATGTATTCATACATTTGCATACATTTTGCACAAGAGGGTATATGTATGCTTACCAGCAGTACCTCAATTATGTACCTGACCAAAAGAGGATGGTCTTC
>NC_087206.1:63252593-63275093 GCF_015104395.2 Macrobrachium nipponense | reverse complement strand
TTTGTTAACCTGGTAGAATTGAATATATATCTTACCCCCCCTTTTATTAAAGCTACACACACTGGAAACCCTTACCTGTTGTCAATGGTGCCATCTGTCTGCAACCATGTCGTTAGGCTATTAAGATCTCGTAAGTATAAAAATATACTATTTATTACCCAAAGCAGTTGAATATAAAATAGAACAAAATGATTAACAAGTCATAATGACAAGAAACCCAAATCTGCCCATAAAGAAAACTAGAAAGTTAACATTCTACCCTCCTGACTAAGAATTCACTCCCAGACCCAAAATGTCAATAAGTTCATTATATTAGTCAGGTTAGAGATTCCCGTCTCTAGTACCATGGAATATAACCCATCTGTAATAAAGATAACAATGGATAAGAGATACACTTCACACATCACTCTTTTCAAAGTATTTACGTAAAAGAAGGTATTTCACACTTCTCTCTCTTTCAAAGGTAACGGTTTTCTAAGTCTTACAAAATATGTCATACCTTTACGATGGGGGCTTTCTCTCCCGACACCTGACATGTACCACCTGACCTCTTTGATCTCACCAAAAGGAATGTGGCTTTCGCAAGTGCCTTGGACTATTAGGCCTGTAACATCCGTACAAACGAATGTACATACTTGACTACAAGACAAGCGATCTCTAGGTTAAACGCTGACGTACCAAATTCCTTCACTCAAGCAAGCTGCCCTTACAGCCTGTCTCCAAGCAAGACATGATATGTGATTTCACTAACATTACACACTTGTAAGATATTATATATATTATTATATTATTAATGTATTTTTAATTAAAAAAAAATATAATTATTATTAATATATATATATATTATATTCGTCCAGTGGCTTTGGAAATAAGGTCGAAACCGGTCAGGACCTACTTTACCCCGTCTCTCTTATTTTTCACCTGTGGATACGTGTGATAAATGAATCACGTGCTTAAGTGATTATAATATATATATATATATATATCTATATATATATATATATATATATATATATATATATATATATATATAGACACTTCATTATGAGAGAGAGAGAGAGAGAGACCTATTTATGACGTCTAAAGTTTTCAGAGGGTATTAGGGATGTCCTAGAATTTTTGTGGCATATATATATATATAAAAAAATAAATCACGTAATTTACCGTACCTTTTCAAGGTCTATTCATTCAGAACTGTCTCTTTAGTAGACGCCCCTTGAGATCGGAGCCTTCGGGTGTTTAAAGACTTCGTCATTTATCCCGTTAGTTCTGGTTTCCATTCATTACAATTGGAGCCCCACGAGTCGCTTTGAAATCTGTACATTCTCTCTCTCTCTCTCTCTCTCTCTCTCTCTCTCTCTCTCTCTCTCTCAAACGTTGAAAAAGTTTTTTGTATTATTCATATGCCTTCTAAGCTCGAGATTTCATTTAAATTTATCGAGTATATTTGGACCTGCCTATGATATAACCTATCAAGTCATTTTTAACTCTCTCTCTCTCTCTCTCTCTCTCTCTCTCTCTCTCCTCTCTCTCTCTCTCTCTCTCTCTCTCTCTCTCTCTCTCTCGTCTTTGAAAAGTTGAACAGTTTCATATATTTTACTTTTGCCTTACAAGCTCGAGATTTCTTTTAAATTATTGAGTATATTTGGATCTGCATATGATTTAACCTGTTAAGTGTTAAAATGACTTTGTATTTCATTCTATGTGTAACTTACCTCTAACAACATGGCCCATGTAAAGGCGACCTGTTATTGGTCTGGAAAGCAAGTGTAGTATTGCAGTAACCAAGGTCATCCTAAGTCACGTTGTTATCCCTTATTTCTTGACCAATTAATTTCATGCTTCTGGTCAGTGACCTTAACCTTTCCATTCCCTAGATACTTGCATTGATTTTTCAGGGTTCCTCCTTGCTTCTTCCGCTGTACAATTGCTTTTTCCTTCCTCTCTGTTTCGAGGTCTCTGTCCCTCTGTTCCCCTTTGAAGCAGCCGTGTAACACCGGTCGTGTATTTTTTTTTCCAGCAGTGATTCCTTCTCTGTGTACTCTTTTATTGTTCTCAGCTACCTGTGTGTAGTCTGTGTTGTTCTCAATTCTCCCAACCTCCTCTCTGTAGTGATGTATTTCAATCTAAAACTGTCTGATTAATTCAACTCATCATTTTTGTATCTCAGTTTTGTTATCCTAACATAATTCTGTAAAATAGAGTTATTTGATTTAGAATTGCACCGAAAGAGATAGGATACTTGATAAAATTGACCAGAATGATAGAACTACTTGATTTAAAATTGCACCATGAGATAGAACTATTTGATTTATAGAATTGCATCATTTGAATTGATAGAACTATTTGTTTTAGAATTGCATCAAAATGAGATAGAACTATTTTGATTTAGAATTGCACCAGAATGAGATAGAACTATTTTGATTTAGTATTGCACCAGAATGAGATAGACTATTTGATTTAGAATTGCAACCAAAAATGAGATAGAACTGTTTTGATTTAGAATTGCACAGAATGAGATAGAACTATTTGATTAGAATTGCACCAGATGAGATAGAACTGTTTGAATTACACCAGAATGAGATAGAACTGTTTGATTTAGTATTGCACAGAGTGATAGAAACTGTTTGATTTAGAATTCACAGAAATGAATAGAACTATTTGATTTAGAATTGCACCCAGAATGAGATAGAACTGTTTGATTTAGAATTGCAACCAGAATGAGATAGAACTGTTTGATTTAGAATTGCACCAGAATGATATAGAACTGTTTGATTTAGAATTGCACCAGAATGAGCTAGACTGTTTGATTTAGAATGGCACCAGAATGAGATAGAACTATTTTGATTTAGAATTGCACAGAATGAGATAGACTATTTGATCTAGAATTGCACAGAATGAACGAACTGTTTTGATTTAGAATTGCACCAGAATGAGATAGCACTATTTGATTTTAGTATTGCACAGAATAGATATAACTAGTTGATTTAGAATTGCACCATATGAGATAGAACTATTTGATGTAGAATTGCACCAGAATGCGATAGAATATTTGATTTAGAATTGCCCAAATGGAGATAGAACTGTTTATATTGCACCAGAATGAGATAGAACTATTTGATGTAGAATTGCACCAAAATGAGATTAGAACTTTTGTTTGTTTAGAATTGCACCATGTAATGAGATTAGAACCTTGTTTCTATTTAGAATTGCACCAGAAATGAGATAGAACTATTTGATTTAGAATTGCACCAGAATGAGAACAGAACTGTTTTTTTGATTTAGAATTGGCCCACCAGAATGCAGATACGAACTATTTGATTTAGTATTGCAGCCGCAGAATGAGATAGAAAAACTATTTGATTTAGGAAGTTGGCACCAGAAATGAGATAGAACTGTTTGATTTAGTATTGCACCAGATGAGATAGAACTATTTGATTTAGATTGCATCAAAATGAGATAGAACTATTTGATTTAGAATTTGTTGCACCAGAATGAGATTGAACTATTTGACTTAGACTATTTTGCACCAGAATGAATAGAATATTTGATTTAGAATTTGCACCAAAATGAGTAGAACTGATTTTAGAATTGCACCAGAATGAGATAGAAAACTGTTTGATTTAGAATTGCAGAAAATGAGATAGAACTGTTTGATTTAGTTTGCACCAGAATGAGGAGAAACTACCTTTATAATCTTGCACCAGATGAGATAGAACTGTTTATTTAGAATTCAGAATGTTTAGATAGAACTATTTGTTTAG
This sequence comes from Macrobrachium nipponense, assembly GCF_015104395.2. Taxonomy (NCBI): domain Eukaryota; kingdom Metazoa; phylum Arthropoda; class Malacostraca; order Decapoda; family Palaemonidae; genus Macrobrachium; species Macrobrachium nipponense. The sequence goes on along the minus strand of NC_087206.1, from coordinate 63,271,329 downwards.
AATTCACCAGAATGAGATAGAACTGTTTGATTTAGAAATTGCACCAGAATGAGATAGAAACTATTTGATTTAGATTGCACCAGAATGAGATAGAACTGTTTGATTTAGAATTGCACCAATGAGATCGGAACTATTTGATGTAGAATTGCACCAGAATGAATACGAACTATTTGATTTAGAATTTGCACCAAATGAGATAGAACTGGTTTGATTTAGATTGCACCAGAATGAGACAGAACTATTGCGATTGAGTATTCGCACCAGAATGAGATAGAACATGTTGATTTAGAATTGCACCAGGAAGAGATAGAACTATTTGATTTAGTATTGCACCAGAAGAGATAGAACTGTTTGATTTAGAATTGCACCAGAATGAGATCGAAACTATTGATTTAGTGTATTGCACAGAATGAGATAGAACGTTTGATTTAGTATTGCACCAGAATGAGATATAGAACGTCTGATTTAGAATTACACCAGAATGAGATAGAACTGTTTGATTTAGAATTGCACCAGAATGAGATAGAACTGTTTGATTTAGAATTGCACCAGAATGAGATAGAACTGTTTGATTTAGAATTGCACCAGAATGATATAGAACTGTTTGATTTAGAATTGCACCAGAATGAGATAGAACTATTTGATTTAGAATTGCACCAGAATGAGATAGAACTATTTGATTTAGAATTGCACCAGAATGAGATAGAACTATTTGATTTAGAATTGCACCAGAGTGATATAGAACTATTTGATTTAGAATTGCACCAGAATGAGATAGAACTATTTGATTTAGAATTGCACCAGAATGAGATAGAACTATTTGATTTAGAATTGCACCAGAATGAGAAAGAACTCTTTGATTTAGAATTGCACCAGAATGAGATAGAACAATTTGATTTAAAATTGTACCAGAATGAGATAGAACTATTTGATTTAAAATTGCACCAGAATGAGATAGAACTATTTGATTTAAAATTGCACCAGAATGAGATAGAACTATTTGATTTAAAATTGCACCAGAATGAGATAGAACTATTTGATTAGAACTATTTGATTTAGAATTGCACCAGAATGAGATAGAACTGTTTGATTTAGAATTGCACCAGAATGATATAGAACTATTTGATTTAGAATTGCACCAGAATGATATAGAACTATTTGATTTAGAATTGCACCAGAATGAGATAGAACTATTTGATTTAGAATAGCACCAGAATGAGATAGAACTATTTGATTTAGAATTGCACCAGAATGAGATAGAACTATTGATTTAGAATGCACCAGAATGAGTAGAACTGTTTTGATTTAGAATTGCACCAGAATGAGATAGAACTATTTGATTTAGAATTGCACCAGAATGAGATAGAACTATTTGATTTAGAATTGCACCAGAATGAGATAGAACTATTTGATTTAGAATTGCACCAGAATGAAAAAGAAACTATTTGATTTAGAATGCACAGAATGAGATAGAACTATTTGATTTAGAATTGCACCAGAATGAGATAGAACTATTTGATTTAGAATTGCACCAGAATGAGATAGAACTATTTGATTTAGAATTGTACCAGAATGAGATAGAACTATTTGATTTAGAATTGCACCAGAATGAGATAGAACTATTTGATTTAGAATTGCACCAGAATGAGATAGAACTATTTGATTTAGAATTGCACCAGAATGAGATAGAACTATTTGATTTAGAATTGCACCAGAATGAAAAAGAACTATTTGATTTAGAATTGCACCAGAATGAGATAGAACTGTTTGATTAAGAATTGCCACCAGAATGAGATAGAAATATTTTGATTTAGAATTGCACCCCAGAATGAGATAGAACTATTTGATTTAGAATTGCACCAGAATGAAAAAGAACTATTTGATTTAGAATTGCACCAGAATGAGATAGAACTATTTGATTTAGAATTGCACCAGAACGAGATAGAACTGTTTGATTAAGAATAGCACCAGAATGAGATAGAACTATTTGATTTAGAATTGCACCAGAATGAGATAGAACTATTTGATTTAGAATTGCACCAGAATGAGATAGAACTATTTGATTTAGAATTGTACCAGAATGAGATAGAACTGTTTGATTTAGAATTGCACCAGAATGAGATAGAACTATTTGATTTAGAATTGCACCAGAATGAGATAGAACTATTTGATTTAGAATTGCACCAGAATGAGATAGAACTGTTTGATTTAGAATTGCCCCAGAATGAGATAGAACTATTTTGATGAGAATTGCACCAGATTGATATAGAACTATTTGATTTAGAATTGCACCAGAATGATATAGAACATTTGATTAGAATTGCACCAGAATGAGATGAACTATTTGATTTAGAATTGCACCCAGATTGATATAGAACTATTGATTTAGAATTGCACCAGAATGATATGAACTATTTGATTTAGAATAGCACCAGAAGAGATAGAACTATTTGATTTAGAATTGCACCAGAATGAGAAAGAAACCTATTTTGATTTAAGAATAAAAAGCACCAGAATGAGATAGAACTATTGATTTAGAATTGCACCAGAATGAGATAGAACTATTTGATTTAGAATTGCACCAGAATGAGATAGAACTATTTGATTTAGAATTGCACCAGAATGAGATAGAACTATTTGATTTAGAATTGCACCAGAATGAGATAGAAACTATTGATTAAGAATTTGCACCAGAATGAGATAGAACTGTTTGATTTAGAATTGCACCAGAATGAGATAGAACTGTTTGATTTAGAATTGCACCAGAATGAGATAGAACTGTTTGATTTAGAATTGCACCAGAATGAGATAGAACTATTTGATTTAGAATTGCACCAGAATGAAGATAGAAACTGTTTTGATTTAGAATTGCACCAGAATGAGATAGAACTATTTGATTTAGAATTGCACCAGAATGAGAAAGAGCTATTTGATTTAGAATTGCACCAGAATGAGATAGAACTGTTTGATTTAGTATTGCACCAGAATGAGGTAGAACTATTTGATTTAGAATTGCAACCAGAATTGGAATAAAATATTTGATTTAGAATTGCACCTAGAATGAGATAGAACTATTTGGATTTATAATTTGCAACCAGATGGAATAGAACTATTGATTTAGAATTGCACCAGAATGGAGCTAGAACTATTTGAATTTGAATTGCACCAGAATGAGATTTAAACTGTTTGATTTAGAATTGGCCCAGAAGATATGGAACCTCTGTTTGTTTTAGAATTGCACAGATGAGAATAGAACCTGTTTGATTTAGATTTGCACCAGAATGAGATTAGAACTGTTTGATATTTAGAATTGCCCCACCAGAAATGATATAGAACTATTTTTACATTTAGAATTGCACGCAGAAGGAGATAGAACTTTGTTTGATTTTAGAATTGCACGCAGAATTGAGAATAGAACCTGTTTGGATTTAGAATTGCCACCATAAATGGAATATGAACTGTTTTGATTAGATTGCACCAAGAAGAGATAGACTTGTTTGATTTGATTGGCACCAGAAATGAGATCGAACTATTTGCTTTAGAATTGCACCAGAGGAGATAGAACTATTTGAATTTAGAATGGCACCAGAATGAGACAGACTGTTGCTTAGAATTGCACACCAGAATGAGATAGAACTATTTGATTTAGTATTGCACCAGAATGAGATAGAACTATTTGATTTAGAATTGCACCAGAATGTGATAGAACTATTTGATTTAGTATTGCACCAGAATGAGATAGAACTATTTGATTTAGAATTGCACCAGAATGAGATAGAACTGTTTGATTTAGAATTGCACCAGAATGAGATAGAACTGTTTGATTTAGAATTACACCAGAATGAGATAGAACTATTTGATTTAGAATTTGTGAGTTACCAGAATGCGATAGAACTGTTTGATTTAGAATTACACCAGAATGAATGATAGAACTATTTGATTTAGTATTGCACCAGAAATGAGATAGAAACTGTTTTTGATTTAGAATTTACACGAATGAGATAGAATGTTTGATTTAGAATTGCCCACATGAGATAGAACTATTTGATTTAGATTGCACCAGATGAGATAGATTTTGTTTAAGAATTGCACCAGAATGAGATGACCTGTTTGATTTAGTATTGCACCAGAGTGATATTTAAAGAACTGTTTGATTTAAATGACACCAGAATGGGAAAGAAGAACTGTTTGAATTTAAATTGCACCAGAAATGACGGATAGAAACCTGTTTGGACTTAGAATTGCAACCAAATGAAGATAGAACTGTTTGATTTCGAATTTGCAACCAGAATTTGATCTTAGAACTGTTTGATTTAGAATCCACCAAGAATGGAGATAGAACTGTTTGTTGATTTAGAATTGCACCAAAGAATGGAGATAGAACTATTTGCTTTAGATTGCACCAGAATTGATTTATAGAACTTATTTGATTTAGAATTGCACCAAAGAAGGAGATAGAACTATTTGAATTTAGAATTGCAAACCAGATGAGATTAAACTATTTAGATTTAGATTGGCCCAGAATGTAAGCATAGATACTATTTGCTTTAAGACTTGTATCACCAGAATGAGAAAGACCTCTTTGATTTAGAATTGACCAGAATGAGATAGAACATTTGAATTTAAAATTGTACCTGAATGAGATAGAACTATTTGATTGAAAATTTTGCACCAGAATGGATAGAACTATTCCGATTTAAATTGCCCAGAATGAGATCGAACTATTCGAATTTAAAATTGCATTTCCATAATGAATTAACGAACTATTTGATTAGAACCTTATTTAATTTAGAATTGCACCAGAATGAGAAATAGAACTGTTTGATTTATGAATTGCACCAGAAATGATATTAGAACTATTTGATTTAGAATCACCAGAAATGAGATAGAACTTTTATTTGATTTAGAATTAGCACCAGAATGAGATAGAAACTGATTTGATTTAGAATTGACCAGAATGGAAAGACCTCTTTGATTTAGAATTGCTGCACCAAATTTGAGATTTAGAACAATTTGCTTTAAATTGTACCAGAAATTGAGATAGAACTATGTTGGATTGACAATTTGCACCATTATGATTTATAGAATTGATTCCCGATTTAAAATTGCAACCATAATGAGATAGAACTATTTCGAATTGGAAAATTGCACCAGAATGATAGAACGATTTTGATTAGAACTATTTGATTTAAAAGAATTGGCACCAGAATGAGATTAGAACTGTTTGATTTAGAATTTGCCCTAAATTTGATAAAGAACTATTTTGATTTAGAATGCCCGCCAAGAATGAGATAGAACCTCTTTTGAGTTTAAAAGATTAGCACCAGAATGAAGATTAGAACTATTTGATTTAGAATTGCCCAGTAATGAGTATAGAACTATTTTTGATTTAAAAAGAATTGCACCAGAATGAGATAGAACTATTTGATTTAAAAGAATTGCACCAAATGAGATGAATATTTGAATTTAAAATTGCACCAAATGAGATTTAGAACTTTAAAATTTGATTTAAAATTGCACCAAAGAATGATATAGAACTATTTGAATTTAAAATTGCACCATAATTTGATTTATAGAAACGATTTGATTTAAATTGGCCACCAGAAATGAAGATAGAACTATTTGAATTTAAAAGAATTGCACCACGAATGAGATAGAACCTCTTTGCATTTAAAATTGCAACCATTAGGTAAAACATGAAGATAGAACTATTTGATTTTAAAATTGCAACCAGAATGAGATTTAGACTTAATGAATTTAAATGCAACCAGAATGGAATAGAACTATTTGAATTTAGAATGTTCCAGAATTTGAGATTTAGACTATTTATTTAAATTGCCAGAATGAGATAGAACCTATTTTGAATTTAGAATTGTACCATATATGAATGAACTATTTGAATTTTAGAATTGCACCGAAATGCGAATAGAACTATTTGTTTAGAATTGCAACCGATGATTTGAACTTTTGAAATTTGAATTGCACCAGAAATAGGATATGGAATAACTATTTGATTTAGAATTGCAATCCAGAATTGAGATAGAACTAGTTTGATTTAAAAGATTGCACCATAATGAATGAGAACTGTTTGATTTAAAACAATTGCACCAAAGAATGAGATAGGAACTATTTGAATTTAAAATTGCACCCAGAAGGAGATAGAACTATTTGATGTAAAATTGCACTCAAAATTTGAGATTTGAACTATTTGAATTTAGAATTTGCCCACCAGAATGATATTAGAAACCTATTTGGATTTAAAGAATTGCATCCAGAATGATATGAACTATTTGATTTAGAATTGCACAGAATGAGATAGAACTGTTTTTTATTTAGATTGCACCAGAATGAGATAGAACTGTTTGATTTAGATTTGGCGATTTAGATACAACTATTTGATTTAAGAATTTGCACCAGAAGAGTAGAATACTGTGATAGATTTGCACCAAAAGTTGCATTTTCACCAGAATTAGATACAACTAATTTGAATTTAGAATTGCCCAGAATGGAAATAGAACCCTGTTTGATTTAGAATTGCAACCAGAATTAGATAGAACTATCTTGATTTAGAATTGCACCAGAGTGATTATTAGAAACTATTTGATTTAGAATTACACCAGAATTGAGATAGAACATTTGATTAGGAATTACACCAGAATGAGATAGAAACTATTTGATTTAGAATTACACCAGAATGAGATAGGACTATTTGATTTAAAATTGCACCAGAATGAGTGTCATAATATGGGAAATAAATTTTCTTAGATCGATCATAGAAATATATTGCTTAGCAAGTTCTTAGTAAGAACCATAGCTATTTTCGCTTACTCGGGGAGTAAGCCTACAAACTACTTTGTTGTTGTTGTTGTTCTTGCTGCTGTTGTTCATGTTGGGGGGCTAGGAAAGGTCTTTGGAAGAGCATGAAAAGGTCTGAAAAAGGTGTTACACGTTGAGTTAAAGATACAGGAATTTTAGGATAGGATATTTATGATATGTTTATTAGAATGAAAATGTAAATAAGTAAATAATGTGCTTGTTAAACAGTATTGAGCAATTATGTCTGATAAAATATAGAGTATTTATTTTAATTTTCGTTGGTGAAACAACGCTATATTTGACCATATATTGTAGTACGTGCCCTGAGTAAGTTAGAGGTCGGATCAAACCTTGTTATATTTCTTTTATATTCCTTTCTCGGCTTCTTAGTCATCCAACATATTTATAATGTATAAAAACTAGTGATATGAAATACATTTTATATACAAATATGAATATATGTTAAAAAATTGTCCTCTGGGCATGATGACATGGAAATCAATGCGTTTGATATTGTCATGTTTTATTTTCCTGCTGTAAAGTGTCACTGTGATCTGTTCCGCTCAGGGAAAAGAATAAGATAATGCTCATTGTAGAAATCAGAGAGAGAGAGAGAGAGAGAGAGATGAGAGATAGAGAGAGAGAGAGAGAGAGAGATAGAGAGAGAGAGAGAGAGAGAGAGAGAGAGAGAGAGAGAGAGAATCGGTTATCAAAAATGTCTTGTGATTGTGATTGTTTCAACGTTTTCCGTCCGTAGTATGAAAGTAAATAAACACAACTGGCCAGAGCTTGTGAAGTTAGTTAGAGGTCTGTACTCGGTGCCATGGCTATGTTGTCGTCAGGCAACTATATCTTTTTTTATTTTTTTCCTGTGGGTATTTTTCCGTGCCACTGTATTCTTTCTTGTCTCCCCAGTACCAGTTAAAGTGGATTCGCATCTTTTTCCTTTTCCCCTCTGGGTCTTGGGAGGACGAGTGGGGGTGGGGGTGGGGGGGAGGGTCAGAGGAAGGGGGGGGGGGGGTGGGGGGGGGGTACCCTGGTAAGGGTTGAAAGACTTTTGTCACTAGCGGAGCCAGATTTTTTTCAGGTGACAATCATTTTGTGCATCGATATTGGTGAATAGTGGCGCAAAAAATAATTTCTCTCTCTCTCTCTCTCTCTCTCTCTCTCTCTCTCTCTCTCTCTCGTTCTCTCTCCTGTTTGTGTTCAAATGCAGTTTTTTCTCTTGTAGCTGAATTTTGTTGTTCTTTGTCAGAAAAGTAATGAATTTTGTATTGAAAGAAAGAATATAAAGTGTGGCTATGTAACAGAAATGCCAATTTTTTCAATGTACAGAAAATTCGAAATAAACAAATTTCCTATAAAATGCTGTGTTCTTCGCAAAAGGGAAATAAAGCATCACTGACGTTTAAAAGGTCTTGCTTTACTCCAATGAACGCAGCCACATCAAAGAAGCCGTTAAAGAAGTATTTGTAATTAAGTATTTGTAATTAAATTGATGAATGATTTTCATTCAGGCAAAGAGAAAATGTTTTACAATTATTACTCTTGACAAATGTACCTTTGTCATCCTTCACTGAGAAGTGACAGGTTGCTATTCATCACCGGCAATACTCAATGCTGCTCGTTAATCAGTATTATGAGTATGTGTTTTTTATATATATATATATATATATATATATATATATATTATAATATATATATATATATATGCGTACATATTTTTTTTAATGAAACAGAGGCACAGCCGAGCTTTCGGAAATACATAGCTTTTCCCATCATCAGGGTCACTTATCTATAGAATGATGCAAAAAATGTAATCATTCAAGCTCATTACTTGGTTTTATTTATTCATTTATTTATTTTACAATCTTTCGGTTTTTTAATTAATTAATTAATTTATTTATTTTACACTTTCGGAAGACTACTATATTTGTTCAGTCATATTGCTTATTGACAGACGAACCTGAATATTGCATAGCCCGTGCGTTTCATTTTAATTTATAATTTACATGATATTTCCAGGTTATCTGTTATACCTTATTAGCAATACATTTCACATTATTGGTAGAGTCGCCATTGTTACGTATTTTGCTGATTTCTTGCACTTTTAATGATTTAACTTGATAATACGCTTTATGGATATATATCAACTCATAATGACAGTTTCCACATTTTTGTATTTAGGATAGACGTTATTTTTCTTGTCTGACTATTTTCACGTTCCTTCTATTTTTCAGATTTGTTTTTAAAGGGTATAATTATTTCTATTTTTTTTAGATAACGAACCAAGCGGGAACGTTGACAAAACCATAACTGTATAATGTGTAAATATCGTCGTATAAAAATGAATCTTACATCATTTCTGAAAGAATTATCGCTACCTTAGTAGCGTTTTCTGCTTCTCGCTTGAATATGTCTTGAATATGTTCTTGCTTGCTGTTAAAATGTGAAACGTAAAGCGATTAGAACCTTTGTGTGTGTGTATGTGTTTGTGTGTGTCTGTGTGTGTGTGTGAGAGAGAGAGAGAGATGGTTTTAGAGAATATATGCTGATAATTGTGACAATTTTAAATATGTCTTTGCTATTAAAATGTTAACCATAAAGCGATCAGAACCTTTGTTGAGAGAGAGAGAGAGAGAGAGAGAGAGAGAGAGAGAGAGAGAGAGAGAGAGAGAGAGAGAGAGAGAGAGAGAGATTGTTTTCTGCTCTGTGCTCTAATATTGGTCTTTCTTAAAATGTCAAACATAAAGCGATCAGATTAAATTTGATAGAACGATCATCTTGAACTTCTCTCTTGACTTGTATGGAAGAAGGACCCATAACCAGTTATATGATTTTCGACCAGTGTAGTAAACAGTGATACCGGAATAACCTCTTGCTATATTGTCTCTCTGATACAGTATATTTATAGATAATACTTTCCTTCATTATCGTCTTTGGTACAGTTTATTTACATATGATATTTTATTATTATGACGTAGTACAATTACCAATGAACATTTTTAATGATTGTAATGAAGTATATTCTTCTGTGAATTTTGGTATATATTTTATTATTATATTTATAGATGACATTTAATTTCGCATTATTTACAAGCGAAACATATTAATTTATGAATTAATTTTGCGTTTCTATTTTTCATTGGGATTTTTTTTTATGCGCTGGCGATATTTATAAAGCCACAGACAATACAAGGCGTCTTTTTAAGCGGAATGCAATTAATTGAATGGAGATGAGAATAAAACATTTCTTTCGTTGAACTAACAGTTTGTGAAGGTAATTTAAGGATATGTAGCTCGGCGTTCCTTGGAACGGGAATTCAATGAATTTGTAATGAACATCAGCAAAATTAGCATTCGCCCGTTTGCCCAGTGAGGACATTTCGACGTCGAGTTTTTTTGTCCCATGTTTTTTAATATAATTCTTGTTTTGGTCTCTTTGTCTTGTGGTTTTCATATGGCCAGGATATTATTATTATTATTATTATTATTATTGATTATTATTATTATTATTATTATTATTATTATTTGTTTTGGTCTCATTTGTCTTGTGATTTTCATACGGCCAGGACTTATATTATTATTATTATTTTTTTTTTTTTTTTTTTTTTTTTTGCTCTATCACAGTCCTCCAATTCGACTGGGTGGTATTTATAGTGTGGGGTCCGGGTTTTGCATCCTGCCTCCTTTTAGGAGTCCATCACTTTTCTTACTATGTGTGCCGTTTCTAGGATCACACTCTTCTGCATGAGTCCTGGAGCTACTTCAGCCTCTAGTTTTTCTAGATTTCTTTTCAAGGATCTTGGATCGTGCCTAGTGCTCCTATGATTATGGGTATGATTTCCACTGGCATATCCCATATCCTTCTTATTTCTATTTTCAGATCTTGATACTTATCCATTTTTTCCCTCTCTTTCTCTTCAACTCTGGTGTCCCATGGTATTGCGACATCAATGAGTGATACTTTCTTCTTGACTTTGTCAATCAATGTCACGTCTGGTCTGTTTGCACGTATCACCCTATCCGTTCTGATACCATAGTCCCAGAGGATCTTTGCGTGATCGTTTTCTATCACTCCCTCAGGTTGGTGGGCTGTGCACTTATTACTGCAAGGTAGCTGATGTTTCTTGCACAGGCTCGAGTGGAGGGCTTTTGCCATTGAATCATGCTCCTCTTTTTGTACTGGTTCTGTGCAAGTGCCGGGCATTCGCTGCTATGTGGTTTATGGTTTCTTTTTCATTTTCGTATTGCACTTCCTACATATGGGAGAGATGTTATTTCCGTCTATCGTTCTTTGAACATATCTGGTTCTTAGGGCCTGATCTTGTGCCGCTGTTATCATTCCTTCAGTTTCCTTCTTTAGCTCTCCCCTCTGTAGCCATTGCCATGTGTCATCGCTGGCTAGTTCTTTAGTCTGTCTCATGTATTGTCCGTGCATTGGCTTGTTGTGCCAGTCCTCTGTTTCTGTCTGTCATTCTCCTGTCTCTGTATATATCTGGGTCTTCGTCTATTTTTATTAGTCCTTCTTCCATGCACTCTTTAGCCACTCATCTTCACTGGTTGTCAGATATTGCCCAGTACTCTGTTCTCGATGTTGACGCAGTCCTCTATACTTAGTAGTCCTCTCCCTCCTTCCTTTCGTGTTATGTATAGTCTGTCCGTATTTGCTCTTGGGTGTAGTGGCTTTGTGTATTGTCATATGTTTCCTGGTTTTCTGATCTATGCTGCGGAGTTCTGCCTTCGTCCATTCCACTATTCCTGCGCTGTATCTGATTACTGGCACTGCCATGTGTTTGGCTTTATCATTTTTCTGGTGTTGAGTTTTGACTTGAGTATCGCCTTAAGTCTCTGCATATATTCTTTCCTGATCGTGTCCTTCATCTCTCTTGGTGTTTTATATCCCCTCCTTCCATTATTCCCAGGTATTTTTATCCTGTCTCATCTATGTGTTTGATGTTGCTCCCATCTGGTAGCTTTATCCCTTCAGTTCTCGTTACTTTGCTTTTTGTATCATGACTAAGGCGCATTTTCTATTCCAAACTCCATCCTGATGTCCCCAGATACAATCCTTACAGTCTGGATTAGGGTATCTATTTCCTTGATGCTCTTACCATACAGCTTGATGTCGTCCAAGAACATCAGATGGTTGATTCTGTTGCCTCTTTTCTTGAGTTGGTACCCGGCATCCATCTTCTGTAGTACTTTTGTCATGGGAAATCATGGCTACTACGAAGAGTAGTGGGGACAGTGAGTCGCCCTGGAAGATCCCTCTCCTGATATTAACCTCTGCTGGTCTTATTCCAGAGCTTGTAAGTATTGTATTCCAGTTTGCGCATTGTATTATTGAGGAAGGCCTGATGGTGTTTTCCTCTGCCCCATATATTTTCAGGCATTCTATTAGCCATGTGTGTGGTATCATGTCGAAGGCTTTCTTATAGTCTATCCATGCCATGCTTAGGTTGGTTTTCCTTCTCCTACTGTTCTTCATTACCATTTTGTCTATCAGGACCTGGTCTTTTGTGCCCCTACACTTCCTTCTGCAGCCTTTCTGTTGGTGGGGGAGGGTGTTTGTTTGGTCCTCTAGCCTTTCACCGATGATACCTGTTAGTAACTTCCACATTATTGGTAGGCAGGTGATAGGCCTGTAGTTACTGGCTATATTTCCCTTACTCTTGTCTTTTTGTACTAAGGATGTTCTTCCTGTGGTCATCCATTTGGGTGCATGGTGATTTGAGATACAATGCTGGAGTTGTTCTGCTATTCGGGGGTGTAGGGCCTTGAAGTTTTTGAGCCAGTATCCATGACTTCATCGGGACCTTGGGCTTTCCAGTTTGGCATTTTCTTTAATTGGTGTCTGACTGTGTCTGTGGTGATCTCTGTGAATCTTTGTTTTTATTCTCCCTGTTTCTTCTTCCTTGACTTCCTGGAGCCATGTTGCATGTTTGTTGTGTGATACCGGATTGCTCCATATGTTTTACCCAGAGTCTCTTACTTGGTTCGGCTTCAGGAATTTATTCCTGGGTGGTTGTCATTCCCCTCTTAGTTGGCTGTATACGTCCTTTTTCTGGTTGGCTCCGAATCGTTTGTTTCTGTTTGGTATCCCATTATTCCCTGTTCATGTACCGTTGGATCTTATGTGCTTTGGCCTTAAGCCTCTGTTTTACATCTTCTATTGTGTTGTTTATAGTCCCCTTCTCTTGTACTTTGTATTTCTCGTTGAGTTCCTCCCTTGTTTTCTTGCTTCTTAGCCTTTTTTCTGCCACTTCTTTCAGTTTACTCAAGTCAGATCTCATCACCATGATTTGCTTTTCCAGGCGCCTTTTCCAAGGAGGTTTCTGTTTTGTTTCTGTTGGGTTGGTTGTGCTGGTGGTGTTGGTGTTCGAATCCCCATCAGTTCTGCTACTAATCTTGCTCCTGCATATGCCAAGTTATTTGTTTCTGTGATACTGGTGGTGTGTATTATGACCATTATTTCATTGACCTTACTTGTTTTCTCCCTTAATTTCTTGGTGTTGTAGGCTTTCATGGAGGGGATCTGTGTTCTCTCTGTATCTGGCTCCATCCATTGTCTAATCTTTTCTACCCATTCCGTCCTCTATGTTACTTTCGTCGTGTTTTCTTCGTGTGTCGTTGTTGATACCTACTCCCTGTCGTCTTCTGTGCATCGTCTCTCAGTTCGTCTTCGTGTAATTCGTTGTCGTGTGACATTTCCCTTTCCAGTTCTTCTCTTTCTGTTGGGGAGAGCCAGTTCTTTTTCTTTATGTTCCTTACCTTGGTCTGCCAGCCTTCTGCTCTGTTTGGGGGGTGTTATTCCTCTCATTCCAATGTTGACCAATCTTCTTCTATACCTCTCTCCGTCAGGTTGCTTCTGATGTAGCAATCTCCATATTTCCTTATTTTCTTCTCTTGTCCATTTCTTCCTTTTTGCTTCTGTAGCTCCAATCTCAGGCTGTTGATTACTGTCGTTGTGGTGATCAGTTGCTGGATGACGACCTCCCAAGTACCTGACCGTTTTCCCCTTCAATTGGGAGGGTTGAATACCTGGTTGCCGGACGAAGCTCCTCTGTTGCCAGAGGTTCCATTTACGTCGTTGTCGTTTATTCCTTCATTTCTTTCCATCATTGTGAGTTTTGCTATTTAACCCATAGCTAGACCCTACCCCATCAGGGATAGGTACTCATTTACAGCTGAGTAGACTGAGGAAATTATGGTAAAAATCCTTTCCCAAGGAATCAACGCCGAGGAGAACGGTCACCCATCCAACGACTGACCAGCCTAATAATGCTTAACTTTGACGACCTAACCCACTCCTCCACGGCGCCACATTATTATTTTATTATTATTATTATTTATTTGAAGGTAGGAGACCCTCTCTCAAACATGTTTTGTTAAAGATGATGGCAGCATCAGTGGAATTGATTTTATATATGGTCTTTTCAATTCTTCTTATTATTCTCTTCTTATCAGGGCTGATATTTGCTAATAGCTGGCCGATGTGCATATCTTGGTTAAGAAATGTTTTCTAAAAATATTAATTTTATTGTTATGATAACCAAAAGTGTTAACAAATCTTAGTAATGGAATGGTTCCAACGTTTCCAACCGTATCATCGGTTCATCTTCAAGGAAAGGTGAGCGTGAACTGATTGGAATGGGGTCGTTTCGGCGGTATTTATTGTGGTCCTCCCGGTGCTCTGTCTGATGGGCGCTGTGTTTCATTGGCTGAAACAGAGGATTAAGTCCCTGAGTCAAGCCGTCTTGCAGAGGTGGAAGCTCGCGCTGCTCTTCGGGTGCGGACGCTGGAGACTGGGAGCGTAGTATTGGGCAGGGGCACCTGATTGGTCCGTTCGATCGGCTCTATGGTGCCGGCGGGCGCTGCCCGCCGGCACCATAGAGCCGATCGAACGGACCAATCAGGTGCCCCTGCCCAATACTACGCTCCCAGTCTCCAGCGTCCGCACCAGAAGAGCAGCGCGAGCTTCCACCTCTGCAAGACGGCTTGACTCAGGGACTTAATCCTCTGTTCAGCCCAATGAAAACACAGCGCCCATCAGACAGAGCACCTGGGACACAATAAATACCGCCGAACGACCCCATTCCAATCAGTTCACGCTCACCTTTCCTTGAAGATGAACCGATGATACGGTTGGAAACGTTGGAATTCCATTACTAAGATTTTTTTGAACCACTTTTGTTATCATAACAATAAATTAATATTTTTAGAAAACATTTCTTAACCAAGATATAATGCACCATCGGCCAGCTATTAGCAAATATCAGCCCTGATAAGAAGAGAATAATAAGAAGAATTGAAAAGACCATATATAAAATCAATTCCACTGATGCTGCCATCATCTTTAACAAAACATATTATTATTATTATTATATTATTATTATTATTATTATTATTATTATTATTATTATTATTATTATTATTATTTGCTGGAAGAAGACCTTCTTTAATACAGGTTTTATGGAAAATAATGGCTATTTCAACCCCATATTTTTGTATAGAAGTTTCTCTATTCTTGTTACTGGCTTCTTTTCCGTTCTCAAATTGGCTATTAAAACACCAAATGAGGGATTTATGTCAAAAACATGATATCTATCTAATTGAACATGTTATACAAAATGGAGTACAACTACTGCATTTTGCCTAATATATTTTATCTGACAAATACCACGTTTTTGACATGAATCTCCCATTTGGCGTTTTAATAGCCAATTTAGTACGGAAGAAAAGTCAGTAACAAGGAGAATAGATAAACCTCTATACAATGTAAACGCGGCTGAGATAGCCATTATTTTTAATAAAAACCTGTATTATTATTATTATTGTAATTGTTATTATTATATTACCAAGCATCAATGAACGAAGACGCCAAGATCATGTTCAGCAAACTTCCAGAATCGTTTATTAATTGAAGGCAGTTTATTAAAGCTCAAAGAAGGATTGACTCTAGTTAGGCTCGACTTTAATTAATAATTGATTAATACGCTTATTAGTACTGATCTTTAGTTTCATATCTGATTCTGGAAGTAACAGTACAGGAAGCCTTGCGTAACTCAGAATTTCCTTCTTCCCGGTCACAAATATCAGTGGAAAGGGAGTTATGCTGATGACTAGGCCTTGTAATCATCAGATAATTCCATCGATGAATCATCATGCGAACACATTCATTAAAATAAGTGAAGGATTAGCTAAAGGAGGTTTGAATGCGAGGGGCCTCCAGTAACAAGGAGAACCAGATAAGGCGAGAAAGTGTCACTCTTTGACCAGCGATACTTAGTCTTAGGTCTTAGCAGATCCGGATCTTCTGAATAGCAGTATATTATGTGTGTGTGTGTGTGTGTGTGTGTCTGTGTGTCTTCGTGCCCCTTCAGTCAACGCACGATCACAGGACCTGATGGTTCCTTCCATAACACCCACCTGAGAGACTTCTAAAACCCAGAATCTTCTAAAAAAAAAAAAAAAAAAAAAAAAGGCCACCTACCTCTTCAACCAACGTGTAGACTGCTAACCCCACCGTAGTTTTTTTTTTTTTTTTTTTTTTTTTTTTTTTAAGTTTTGCCTGATGCCTCTTTCTTGGATGGTTAATTAGATGAAGAAGTTCCCGCTGCAATCCCTGCTAATGAATCTTTCAAGCTTTTTTTTTTTTTTATACAGCTTTCAGCTCGGCTCAAAAGTTGGCCGGCGAACATTTTTTTTTTTTTTTTTTCTTACCCTCCTACATATCCGCGGAAACATTAGAGGGTTTTTAATTCATGAGAGAGAGAGAGAGAGAGAGAGAGAGAGAGAGAGAGAGAGAGAGAGAGAGTCTTTCACCCGTAAAAAAAATGAAATTCTCATTATACATGTGTCAGCGACAGTCGTGGTCCTTATTGCTTGCCTGTTAATCATTTGGAAATGTGCGAAAAAGGCTATTTGTTTATCTTGAGCCAGTTAAGCCTTTGTACACTAAGAAGGCTCTATTTGACTGTAGATTTTAGCGGGGGTTTTAATTTTACGTCAAGTTAGGAATACAATGTTTACAACTTAATCGTGAAGGGGGGAAAATCATGCGCGTGTGAGTGAGCTGCAGGTCTGATCGCTCCTTGTTTGACGTAGCAAAGAAGTATGGGTATAGTTTAAGGTGATAACAGAAGTTCTTTGTGGATATATATATATATATAATATATATATATATATATATATATATATATATATATAGATAGATATATTGTGTGTGTGTGTGTGTGTGTGTGTGTGTGTGGGACTGGGTGAAATCGGTGATTAATGAGGCTGAAATTCACGTTCATTTGGTGTCGTGGAGAGCGGAAAAATTCAAGTTTATTCAGTGTGATGATTCACTTAGCAAATATGTGCTGCGTATAATATACACGATATACATACGTTTATAGTTTCGTATCAGTATTATTCAGTAGAAAAATACAATCTTCATAAAGACGTGTAACAACGCACAAATTCATTCATACATACATACATACATACATACATACATACATAAATAATACCTATACACACATATATATTTATTTAGTTAGTTAGTTCCTATGCCTAAACTATAAGTAAGAATAATACACGTGCTCGCATACACATGTAAGTTTCTAATTTGTTCCATTTCTTATCTTCTGCATTCATTAAGAACTGCTAGCGACAAAGAATGGCTACATTCTTTGTGATTTCACGCACATATATATATATGTGTGTTTGTGTATATGTGTGTATGCCGTACACGTCTTTCTAGAGAGCGTATTTTTCCCTTGAATAATATGCCATAAACGTGTATCCCACACAGCATATTTACGAAGAGAATGATACTGAATAAATTTGAATTTTCTCCCCCATTTTTACCACGGCGCCAAAATGAAAGCTGATTCGTCCCACAAGTCCTCGTGGGGGCCGCTACGTGTGAAGGCCAAATCCCCGCCCACCCTCGAGAGTGTTGATACAAAGCAGCACTTTTGAAATGAAATTCCTCTAATTTTTTTTTCCAGTTCTGTCGGGTTTGAAGCGGATGCCACATCGTAGGGTAGATGTCAGGTTTTCTTGCATCTGAAATCTGGACTAGACGGGCCTCCGCCCCAACCCCCTTCCCACCACCCAGTCACTTTCGTCTTTTCTCCTTTTTTTAAATGGTTCGTTGTTTCAAAGGATGGAAGCCCTCGTCTCGTTATTCGTGCCCGGTTTTGATAATTCGAATCCAGTTTTTTTCGTGGCGTAATTTTCTTAGTAAGTAGCAAATGGTGATGACAAAGGTGTGATTATTATTATTATTATTATTATTATTATTATCATTATTATCATTATTATTATTATTATTATTATTATTATTATTATTCTACCTACCTGTGGTGACGTCGGTGGTCGTTGATGTTATTTTCTGGCTTATTCATCTTATTAAAAAATCAACAAGAACAACAAAGCAAAAACAAACAACAACGTAAGAAGAAAAACAACAACTACAATGTAGTTTTTTTTGGCTTATTCATTGTATAAAAAAATCAACAACAACAACGGCAATACAAGAAGAAGAACAACAAAGTGTTTTTGGGCTTATTCATCTTACAATAAATCTGTTGGTGGAAAGTTGCAACAACAACAACGTATTTTTTTTGGCTCACTCATCTTATAAAAATCAACAAGAACAACAACACATGAAGAAGAACAACAACATCACAAAGTAGTTTTTTTTGGCTTATTCATCTCATAAAAAAAAATAAGAATCGAGTAACTGAAGTTGGTGAAACCACGTGAGATTCTACAGGGAGTCTTCCCAGTGGATTCTCTGCTGACAATTGTCCCTCAGGTGCCGTGTGGCAACTTTCCCTCCTGCCACTTTCTGAGAAACAAGTTGCGTCGAAGAATATGAAATGAAGCAACTTCTTCTCCGTGGCACAATTAACGTCTCTCTCTC
>NC_087206.1:63237593-63247593 GCF_015104395.2 Macrobrachium nipponense | reverse complement strand
TTCTGCCATATTTTTGTGGAGTGTTTATTTCTAATGGAAGGAGGACGGAGGAGAAGGTATTTGTCAAAAGAATGTGAATTCAACTAGAAATTTAATCTTTATCTTGGATGTTATGTGAAACCCTTTTATGTAACCTGACTGCTCTCTCTCTCTCTCTCTCTCTCTCTCTCTCTCTCTCTCTCTCTCTCTCTCTCTCTCTCTCTCTGATATGCGAAAAAGATGAATAAAAGAAGAATAGAAATAGGCCCTCTAAGAAATGAAGGGAGATTAACAAATGAAAAAAAGGAAATATGCAACATATTAGCAGAAAGATATAAGAGAGAATTTACCCCTAGAATTGATAATGAAGATAATGATACAGAAATAAGGGATGAATATTTATCAGACATAGATATTAATGAAGCTGATATTGTGCAGGCTAATAATGAAATTAAAAATGGATCAGCAGCTGGACCAGATGGTGTCCCTGCCATTTTGTTAAAGAAAGTAGTTCATTTTGTCACTAAGTCACTTGCAATATTATTAAGGCAAGTGTAGATACAGGCAAGATTTATGAGCATAAATTAGCATATATTACCCTTACTTTCAAAAGTGGATGAAGACTAGAGGCAAGTGATTATAGGCCTGTGAGTCCAACATTACATTATGAAAGTGTATGAAAGGGCAGTGAAGAAAAATATTATGAAACATTTAATAAAAAATAATTTCGTTAATATAGGACAACATGGTTTTGTACCTGAAAAAGTACTCAAACCCAACTGTTAGTCCACTGTGAGAACATATATAAAAATATGATAAATGGAAAAGAAACAGATGTGGTTTATCTAGACTTTGCAAAAGCTTTTGACAAGGTAGACCATAATATATTAGCGAAGAAAATTAGAAAACATAATATAGTGGACAAAGTGGGAAGATGGATAAAAGAATTTTTACACAACAGAAAACAGATAGTTATTGCAAACGATGAGAAATCAGATGAAGCTAAGGTAATATCCAGTGTGCCACAAGGTACAGTTCTAGCTGCATTGCTGTTTGTTATTATGATTACAGACATAGACAGTAATGTTAAGGACTCGGTAGTGAGTAGTTTCGCCGATGACACAAGAATAAGTAGAGAAATTACTTGTGATGAAGATAGGAATTCGCTACAAAGAGACCTTAACAAAGTATATGAATGGGCAGAGGTAAATAGGATGGTATTTAACTCTGATAAATTTGAATCAATAAATTATGGAGATAAAGAAGGAAAGCTATATGCATATAGGGGACCTAATAACAAGACAATCACTGATGTGGAAGCAGTTAAAGACCTTGGTGTGATGTTGAATAGGAACATGTTATGCAATGATCAAATAGCAATTCTATTGGCAAAAAATGGGAGTCCTGTTACGGCACTTCAAAACAAGAAAGCTTAACACATGATTATGCTTTATAAAACGTATGTACGTAGTCCACTTGAATATTGCAATATGATATGGTACGACACTATCAAAATATATTGCACAAATAGAGAGTGTACAAAGATACTTTACAGCTAGAATAGAAGAAGATAAGGATCTTGACCACTGGGAAAGACTACAATTTTCAAAATTATATAGTCTAGAAAGGAGCAGAGAACGCTACAAGATAATACAGACAGAAGGAATTCCCGGAAACATCATAGAGCTAAAAATATCAGAAAGAGCAAGCAGAGGTAGATTAAAGTAGAAAATGCCCAAAACCATACCAGGAAAAATAAGAAACCACATAGGACAGTATCAACTACACACCAGCATCGACAATACAGCGTCTGTTCAATGCGTTGCCAGCTCATCTAGATGTGTTTAAGAATAAGCTCGACAAATATCTAATCTGCATCCCAGACCATCCAAGATTGGAAGATGCAAAATATACCGGAAGATGCATTAGCAATTATCTGGTAGACATTAGAGGTGTCTCATACTGAGGGACCTAGGGCAGCCGAACAAGATGTAAGGTCTGAAAGGTATGGTCTCTCTCTCTCTCTCTCCTCTCTCTCTCTCTCTCTCTCTTATATATATATATATATATATATATATATATATATATATATATATATATATATATATATATATATATATATATATATACACATACACACACACACACGCACACACACACACACACATATATATATATATATATGTATATATAGTATATATATATATATATATATATATATATATATATATATATATATATATATATATATATATATATATATATTTTGGGCTGTGCCTTGTATAATAAGGCGCCCTATGAGGTAATGTTAGACTTGCGATAATCTCACGCTAAGTCGATTGGTATTGCACTTCCATATTCAATGGAGTGTCTTGGGGTTTGGAGATCACTTACGAAGTCGGTATTATCTTCTTTGGTTATGACGACGATGTGTTAACTCATGATGATTCGGTGATGAGGTTAGGTTCTAGTAGAAACCACGAAGTACAAAAATACTTATATTCTCTGAATTTACATGGTGAAGATCAATTATGATTGTACAAGTCCTTCTAATGACGATAGCTTGATCGCTTTTGCCAATGATGATGGCTAATTCTATTCTCTCTACATGATAAAGCTTAGGTAAAGAGATACAGGTCCTTCTAATGACGATAGCTAACTCTGTTCTGCTTTACTACCATCTCCGTCACCAGTCATAAAGGAACAGACAGTAGCTCGAACATATGACATACAATCAGATGACATAGTTACATACGAACATACAATCAAAATGAGACACACTACAGATCACGTAGGCCGCTTGAGCTATAGGTCACGGTGTTTGTCTCAAGCAGGAAGCTTGGACTAAAGTTTATACATTGAATGACGTTACAGGTGACGGCAGGCACGTCAACTTAGCCTACATACTTTATGGTATACGTCATCTTTAGCGTCTCTAGTCTGATCACATTCCTGCAAGCAATCTGGTTGACCTCTTTAGTTTTAGTCTTTTATATATATGGACTAACATTCCATATTTTTATTATGTAATCATTACATAAAAGCTCGGTCAGCTCCAAACAAAAACAACTACTGAATATTACTCAAAACTTGACTTGTATTTGACTTATAGGAGTGTGATACAGACACTATGTGAATATATATAGATAATAGAAAATACTTATAAGTAAAAAAAAATTCATGGTGTACACAATACAGATTCAAGTAATAAAATATTAGACATAATGCATATGATATTCGTAAATAATAGTGATCACGTGATATATACTGATACAGTTTTTCACTTCCTCTCATTAAGATACATATGCTACAGAAAATACTAATGTCTGTGGATAATTGCATAGAAACATGATAAAAATCATATTTTAACTGATAAAAATTTCATATATGAATTGATAAAATTATTTAATGTTTATGCTGATTGATTCGTTGATTTTTATGCTAAACTGTTATATATCCTGATTCATTAATCCATATACTAAATCATATATAACTGCAGATATTGGTAAGATAAAAGGTAGCAGATTGATTATAGGCTACTTGAGTGTTTTTATACATATGGTATATGGATTCATATAATTATGATTAATATATGTGCACTTTTAATAGATTCCTATTGCGTACACGCAAAGATATATTTCGATTCTGTTATTTATGATCATTTATATATAGATTCCTAGTGCGTACACACAAGAAATATATTTCGATTCTGTTATTTATGATCATTTATATAGGATAAATGATACTTTATATATATAGGATACATGACCGAGGTTTACTACTACACATTTAACTAGCGTTTGAACAACGATTCGTCCATTACACAGTTCCAGACACCACCTATAGCCAAATGAAATGGCCAATTTCAATTGGTTAAACAAGGGGAAAATTGCCTGGCGGGGTCCAACGTCCTATTTTGCGCTCATACTTATTCTCTGCATCCTAAGCCCCACACCGAATACGTTCGCGATGAATAAAAATCATCCCCAGCACGAGTCCTTCGCCAGCAAAGTAGGTTGAATATCCTTCTGGTCGTAATTTGTCGGAAGTATGTCCCTTTTTTAGTCGATTTCCGACAGCCGCCGGAGCGTTCCGCATTAAAACGAGATTAACGACGGGATACGGTGTCGGTTGAAGAAGTCCAAGTCCAATTAAACCTTTCACATTGTAGGCGGTTGTTACTTGACTGTAGTCGTCCGCTGCGACGAACGATTTTTTTGAAGTTGCGATGTGAAACTCGTACTGCAGGATACTGTACCAGGTTCCATTAATCGCCTGCAAGTGAATTATACTTGTCACAAGGGCAAAGTAAATTCAGACGACATCCAAATACAGGGGGGGAGAAAGCCATTTAGAACCAGACTTAACCCACATGAATTCGCTGATATTTTATGGAATTCAAAGAGAGCTGTACAAACTTTTCTATCCATGGCATTAACAATGAGTGAACCTATCCAGGTCTATGATGACTTGTAAAAATATCCATAATTATAAAAAATAAACAGTATCAATAGGAATCCCAAAGAAAAATTCGATATTACTGGTAGTAAGTTACTAGACAAAGAAGTAGAAAACGGAGAATCATTTGTAAGATTGCCAGGCAACATAAGAGTCAAGAGAATATTAATCATGATTCTGTATTTCTCTATGCTAACTGAAATTAAGTTGTGATAAAATCTGATCCTATGTGCCCCTAACAAAAGTTTTCATATTCAATTTTCTCGCGCGCATCCTCTGAGGTTAATTTTTAAACTTTATTAATAGGCTAGAGATGCAACGAAAGAACCCATTATGTAACTAATTTCTATATAAACTTTGGGTTTTTTTCAAGCAAAAATGTGACATTTTCCCATGAATGTGATTTACTTGAATGTGATAGACTAATGTTGCAAGTAAATTTTTCATATACATGTCTTGATACTTCTAAATGTCCGTTTTACCAAAGTCATAACTGATTTAATGACTCTAATTGTCCTATGAGGTTCAGAAAAAAATTAATTCATTTTGTTGTTATAGAAATTCTGTATGCTTATTTATTTATTCATTTTAAAACGATTGCAATCCTTAAATCCTTAACTAAAGTTGCATGCACACACGGATAAGAATAGGTTATGTGGTATGTCATGTGACCTATGAACCACATGTGAAGTTCATGAGCTAAGCATTCCTTTCTCCAGTCAATCTGCTTCGCAAGCGGTTTATTGAGGTTATAAAGAACAATGATTAGTCGGCAAACGCGACAGGCATCTTCTATGGACTGATGACGTCGTCACCAGCTTAAGAGTGACGTTACTTGCTGTAAAAGAAACGACTTGGTATAAATTTTTTTGTTTTTTGTTTTTTTAATAGTCGACCCACACGAAAAGAATGTCTGAAAAAAAAAACAGTACCAAAATTGAACGATATATTAGTTTCATGTTGGATATCTGCATGATTGTAAATAAATGTAATACTGTTAAATTAGATATTCCTTATTCAAACTAATGAAAAGGGTTTCCATACAAATTTTATATATACTATTTGCCCTGTATAAGATTATTCGCATAGATATACATTTTCACATCTAGACTTCTTGACTTTAAAATCTCTTTTATTTTATATTATTTTATTTATTTATTTATTATTTTTTTTTTCATTGACTACGAATATAAATCACCGGGACAGACAATTATGTCAGTAGGTTTTGATATGTGTTTGAACTTTTAGCTTATTTGTCATTACTAAAGCGTTAATTAAAGTTCAAATCTTTACGCATATATATTTGGATATTTAATTACCATGGTACGTCTTTGCTTATTGATTTTTATCGTGATTCCTTTTTTGTTATAATTTGTAACCCTTCCGACTTCTTACGGAGTGTATTATATCGACTCCACTTGTATCCATATTTATTTTATTTTTGTTTTTATATTTATTTATTTATATATATTTTTTATATATATTGATAAATTAATGGTTGGCTTGAATATGTGGAAAAGTGTTCTAGCGGCGTACCGTATAAGGCTACTTGCTGTATCAATCTCTAGATAACAAGATATGAATGATAAAGGTATTTTTAAAACCGCGAGAACCGCTATAATCCAGTTTCGGATACCAATATCACGAGGTTGTAACTCGTAAGACATTGACACTTTCTTATTTATCTCTTATTCTACCAAACCGATTGACTCTGGGTGATAAAACTATGGTATTGGTTTTTCTTAATGGAAAGGAGTTCACACGAGTTAAGGAGATTATTATTGATTTACACCACCCGAGTCAGATTATCATGTGTTTGAATTCCATGTTTACCGATTTAGCACTCATAAATATTCCTAGCGCATTCAATTGCGGTGTTTGTTTTGTTTTTAGTGCTATTAATTCTATATAATGTGTCAAGGAACTATTAACACTAAGAAGTGTTTATTCCCTCTGTCAGACTCGTAATTCTGTTATAATCCTACGTATATTCTTTCAAGGATTGATTTGGCACAGGATAGGCCCCTAAACTGACAGGTGTCTTAGTGTATTCCCTTTTTTTGTTTTTCATGACACGTGTTACAATTAGTTATGTGCTTTTTTATATCTGTAAGCATTGTAGGCCAGTATAACAGTGATTTGGCTTTCTGTGACATAATAGGGAACCCTGGATGACGGAATGCAACTAGTTTATGACGATTGGTATGAAAGAGATTATTATTACTACCTGGTCGTTAGTCACTGCTGTGTTCTTCGGGTTTTCCTCGTCACGGACCTACATATAATATTACATTTGATACATTATTCTGATACATACTTTAAATATACTTTTGCTTTAGGTTTCTGCTCGAAGTGTTTATTGTTTTTGCTTAGCCACTGACCCTGTTTCCGTTCGAAGTGTTTTATTGTTTGTTTGCATATTGCTGCTGACACTTGCTTTGTTCAGTTTGTAACAGTTCTGCGCTCCGACCCAGATATTCAATGCTCGCGATCTCTTGGTTAAGGAATTTTCTTGTTTAGATACGGGTTTAACAATAGGCACGTATGTTTCTATATCTTTTAGTCTAATTAATGTTTCTTTGCAGTATGGTGCGGATTGCGGGATAATGCGTCAGCTATGATAATTGCTTTCCCAGGTAGATATCTTATCTTGGCTCCAAAGACCTGAATGATCATTTTGTCACCGAGTTCCTTTTGGACTGTGATCAAAGCCTTTGAAAAACTCGGTAAGTGACTTATGCTCAGTGAGGACTTAACAGGATAGCCGTATGATTATGAACTTGAAATGTACTAGTGAGTTAACGATACCTAGCGCTTCCTTGCCCATTACTGCATATTTACTTTCAGAGGGCTTTAGTTTACGTGAATAAAAAGCTATAGGGAAGAACTGTTTATCATATTACTGAAGTAATACCCTCTTACCCCTTGGTCTGAGGCGTCTGTTGCAATTAAAAAAAAAAATTCCTTATTTTAAAATCAGGGATTTTTAAGTTAGGTGAGCTGCATTATTCCACTTTTAAGATATCGAACGCCTGTTGATGCTTTTTTAGACCATAATAAATCTACGCTCTTCTTCGTAAGATCTGTTAAAAGGAGCTGTCATGATTGAAGAGTTACATATTTACATACGATTGAATACCCACTACAGCGCAAAAGTGCTGTATCCCCCTTTTACGTTAATAGGTACCGGAAGTTATGAATAGCCGACACCTTACATGGACTACTTTAAGACCTTGACTAGACACATAAAACCTAGATAAACATGTTTGGTTTTTTAAAAACTCACATTTAGATATTTTACTCTGAGATTATTTGTCTTTGTCTCTGTAGCACTAGCTCTAGTTATGTGGAATGTACTTCTAAGGTATTAGAAAAGATTACAAGACCAACCAATAGGCATGCGGTTGTCCCCTAAAAGTCTCCAAACACTATATTGTAATTGGGGCGCACGTAAGCCGGAGGCATACGTAAAAATTGATAATGTCCCCATGAAGTGTGCTGAAAACGGTGTATGAGGACAATCACTTAGGTAATGGTATCTGGTAAAGCTTTTAAGTAAGTCCAAGCTGGTGAAAAATTTATTCTAACCTAACAGAGATAAGATGTCGTCGTACATAGCACTGGAAACTATTAGGAGTCGTTTCCTTGTTTAAGCGACAGAATCTACGCAGATACGCCAAGTCCGATCTTTTATGGCATGACGTTTGAGGGAAAAATTATATGGGCTTATTTGATTTCCTAATGACTCCTATTACTAACATTTTTCAACTTCGTCATTTATCTCTATTTTGAAATTTCATTGGGGTTCTACACGAAGGTACGTATATAGCTTTATGTTTGTCCTTAGACCGTATTTTGTTTTCAATGACATCCGTTTTTCTCCCAGAGATCACTCACTAGTGGAGAAACTTCCTGGTATTCAGGTAAAAGATAAAAAAATTTCTGCTGAATCACCTCTGCTTGAATGACTTTACTGATATTACTTTAAATAGATTATCAGAGAGATTCATCTACGACTGGTTGGGCGGGATTAAAAATTAGCAACAATAAAAATGCGATATTTATAACTTCCGTATCCACGATATGTATACGTTTGTGGATCACTAGATTTAACTTGTTGCTGCTAGTCAACCGTGTCTAGGGCTTTGTTCGCGGAAATCGTTACATTTCAGAGTGTTGGGAAGGATTAAAATTTCATTTCCCAGCAAAGTCTTTTTACACGCACTAAGACATTCGAGGGTGCATGCTTCTCGAGATTTTGCGTGCAAACTGCGACTGCGGTTGTGGGAGAATTCTGTTGGGTCATTTGAACAATGTTACGATTTATGAGACAAATGTATAGTTCCTCTATATAAGTTATTATTTGATTAACTGTCTCTTTTTTGTTCAAACGGATTTTAATATGTTTGAAGGTTTATAGGATTTTCCTTTGATAAACACGCCTTATTTGCAGGAGGATAGATACAGATCAATGTTTTTTATAACTATAGAGGTATCTGTAGCGCTCGCTTATCCGGACTTCTCATTAGGGAAGTTCGAACAACAGACGGTGAGTCCGTAAATACAGGATATTACGTGTACTAAAGGAATAAAACAAGATATTCTAATTTTTACGGCGCGTACAGTCGGGCTTAATCCACCACTACTTATAATAAACTTATGTATTAAAAAAAACGAGAAACCTGCTCTGATTACTTGATACAGTCGTGTGCTTCATAGGAAAATCCTTTTTAATTCAAAAAGATATTGGCATGTATGATCCACATCGCTTTTCCCCACTCTGCTAGAGTCGCTTATTGTGTGGAATTTGCTTTGCTTTGAAAACTCGGCAGATTTAACTAACCTAACCTGACCTAGTAGGGAACATTGCCTGACCAGGGGGGCTTCGCCCCCCCGTACCCCCCCTTCCCCCCCTTAAAGGCCTAACTTAACCTAGTAAGGAACGTAACCTAACCTAACCTAGTAGGGAAATACTAGGCCTAACGTAACCTAGTAAGGAATGTAACCTAACCAACCTAACCTAACCTAACCTAGTAGGGAATATTGCCTGACCAGGTGGGTTTCGCGCCCCCCCGTACCCCCCCTTAAAGGCTAACGTAACCTAGTAAGGAATGTAACCTAACCAACCTAACCTAACCTAACCTAGTAGGGAATATTGCCTGACCATGGGGGCTTCACCCCCTGTAGCCCCCCCCTTAAAGGCCTAACCAACCTAGTAAGGAATGTAACCTAACCAAACCTAACCTAGTAGGTAACCAAGTAGGGAAATGTAACCCACCCCCCCGGGTATCCACCCTTGAAGAACTAACCAACCTAGCCTAACCGGGTAACCCCCTTCAAGGAAGTAAAACTAGTAGGTAAACCAACATATAACAAACTAAACCTAAGGGTATGTTGCCTAACCGGGGGATGGGATTTGGCCCCCAGTAGGTAAATGACATATAAACCTAACTTTGATGGGTGTGGAAGTGTTGTAAAATATAAAAAGTAACCATACATAACTGCGTAATAGTAAGGAAACTGGAATGGAGGTGTAAATTGTAATGTCTGTAAAAGTGTATAA
>NC_087206.1:63195991-63232093 GCF_015104395.2 Macrobrachium nipponense | reverse complement strand
GGGGATATTGCAGATATGGAGAAAATTGCAGATTCAAACACAAAATGAATAATTATGATGAAGGAAGAACAAATATTATGGAAAAGTTGGATTTTTTAATGTCAGAATTTCTGGAAATGAAAAAAAGAACAACATACCAGAACAGGAAAGAGACATGGGAAAATCCTTATTATTACCAATATTAAATGAAGGAGAAAACATGCAAACCATCATAGTGATGAATGCGCAGGGTTTAGTTACGAGTAACTCAAAAAGAAAATAGAGTACTTAGAAGAACTAACCCAAATTGAAAAGAAAATAGATATAATGAATATAAGTGAAACCTGGTATTCCCAAGAGACTGGGAATGATGATCAAATAAAAGGGTTTCAAACTTATAGATCAGATAGAAAAATAGGAATCAAGGGGGAACCGCAATATATGGGAAACAAGACAAAAAACAAGGAAAAATATATGAGAAATATAGTAACTCAGAATGTGAACTAATAGCGGTAGAATTTGAATCTGAAAAAATTAATGAACATAGTAATATATAGACCTCCTAATACTAAAGAGTTTGACTTAATAATAGAAAAATTGGATGATATATGTAGAAAATCACAAGGACTGGAACTATTCTCCTATCTGGAGACTTCAACTTTCCTTTCGTAGACTGGAAAGAACGAATAGGAGATTGTGGATTGTACTTATACATATAAAAAAGAGAGTAATAGTAGTGCAGAGATAAGAGGCAATTCGAAAAGCTATTAGATATGCTACTAGAATACAACATTCAACAAATAATCACCTGCCAACAAGAAGGAAAATACTTTAGACCTAGTATTTGTGAACGAGATGAATTATGTTAAAGAAATAATAGTTTATAATGCGAGTATTTCAGACCATAATGTCATAGAATTAACAGTCCATTCCAAAGCAAGTGAAAACAGAGATAAGCAAGAAAGAAATGAAAAAGTGGGAAGGATATGGAAAATACAACTTGTACAGTAAAAATATAAAATGGTCAGAAATAAAATGAAGAATTAAACAAAGATTTGGTATAATATTTTCGTAAGTGATGACATAAAGGTAAATACGGAGATATTATATAAAATATTAGAGAAATAGTGGATAAATATATACCGAGAAGAAAAGTAAACATCAGTCATGCATACCAAGAGTCAGAAGGATCTTGTTCCAGAAAATCAGAAAGTGGAAAAAAAAGGTCTAGCAAAAAAAAAAAATTCATGGAAA
The DNA here is from genome assembly GCF_015104395.2 of Macrobrachium nipponense. Taxonomy (NCBI): domain Eukaryota; kingdom Metazoa; phylum Arthropoda; class Malacostraca; order Decapoda; family Palaemonidae; genus Macrobrachium; species Macrobrachium nipponense. The sequence continues at coordinate 63,230,860 of NC_087206.1, read as the reverse complement.
GTTATAGAACTAAAAAGTAAGATAGAAAATGCAGAACAAAAGATTATACAATCAAAAGAAAATGAAAAAAACGGGACTTTGGAAGAAAAAAACCCTCCATTAAATATCAAGCAAAATCCCAAACTATTATACTCATATGCGAAGAAGATGAATAAAAGAAGAATAGAAAATAGGCCCTCTAAGAATTGAAGGGAGATTAACGAATGAAAAAAAAGGAAATTTGCAACATACTGGCAGAACGATATAAGAGAGAATTCACACCCCTAGAATAGATAATGAAGATAATGATATAGAAGTAAGGGATGAAAATAGTGAATATTTAGCTGACATAGATATTAATGAAGCTGATATTGTGCAGGCTATTAATGAATTAAAAATGGAGCTGCTGCAGGGCCTGATGAATTCCTGCTATTTTGTTAACGAAAGTAGTTCATTCTATCGCAAAGCCACTTGCAATATTATTAAGACAAAGTGTAAGATACAGGCAAGATTTATGATGAGCACAAATTATTACATATATTACCCCTACTTTCAAAAGTGGATCAAGACTAGAGGCAAGTAATTATAGGCCTGTGAGTCTAACATCACATATTATGAAAGTGCATGAAAGGGTAATGAAGAAAAATATTATGAAACATTTAATAAAAATAATTTGTTTAATAAAGGACAACATGGTTTCGTACCCGGAAAAAGTACACAAACCCAACTGTTAGTCCACCTTGAGAACATATTCAAAAATATGAAAAGCGGAAATGAAACAGATGTGGTTTATTTAGACTTTGCAAAAGCTTTTGATAAAGTAGACCATAGTATATTAGCGAAGAAAATTAGAAAACACAATATCGTGGATAAAGTAGGAAGATGGTTAAAAGAATTTTTACACAACAGAAAACAGATAGTTATTGCAAACGACGAGAAATCGGATGAAGCCAAGGTAATATCCGGTGTGCCGCAAGGTACGGTGTTAGCTGCAATACTGTTTGTTATTATGATTGAAGACATAGACAATAATGTTAAGGATTCGGTAGTGAGTAGTTTCGCAGATGACACAAGAATAAGTAGAGAAATTACTTGTGATGAAGATAGGAACGCTCTACAAAGAGACCTTAACAAAGTATATGATTAGGCAGAGGTAAATAGGATGGTATTTAACTCTGATAAATTTTGAATCAATAAAGTTATGGAGACAGAGAAAGAAAGCTATATGCATATAAGGGACCTAATAATGAGACAATCACAAATAAGGAAGCAGTTAAAGACCTTGGTGTGATGATGAATAGGAACATGTTATGCAATGATCAAATAGCAACTCTGTTGGCAAAATGTAAATTAAAAAATGGGAATGTTGTTACGGCACTTCAAAACAAGAAAACAAAAGCTGAACACATGATTATGCTTTATAAAACATATGTTCGTAGTCCACTTGAATATTGCAATATGATATGGTACCCACACTATCAAAAGGATATTGCACAAATAGAGAGTGTACAAAGGTCTTTACAGCTAGAATAGAAGAAGTTAAAGACCTTGACTACTGGGAAAGACTACAATTCTTAAAATATATAGTCTAGAAAGGAGAAGAGAACGCTACATGATAATTCAGGCATGGAAACAGATAGAAGGAATAGCAGAAAATATCATGGAACTAAAAATATCAGAAAGAGCAAGCAGAGGTAGATTAATAGTGCCCAAAACTATACCAGGAAAAATAAGGAAAGCACACAGGACATTAATCCACTACGCAGACAGCATCGATAATGCCAGCGTCTATTCAATGCGTTGCCAGCTCATCTGAGGAATATCAGGAGTGAGCGTAGATGTGTTTAAGAATAAGCTCGACAAATATCTAAACTGCATCCAGACCATCCAAGATTGGAAGATGAAAAAATATACCGGAAGATGTACTAGCAACTCTCTGGTAGACATTAGAGGTGCCTCACACGAGGGACCTGGGCAACCCGAACAAGATGTAAGGGTCTGTAAGGTAAGGTAAGGTCTCTCTCTCTCTCTCTCTCTCTGGTTAGGTTGAGCCAAAATTTAATTCTCTCTCTCTCTCTCTCTCTCTGGTTAGGTTGAGCCGAAATTTTTGAACATAACGCTACCCCTTCTTCGAAGTTGGATTAAGTACCTTATATACATTTGAAGAATTTGTTGTCTGTGCGTATATATATATATATATATATATATATATATATATATATATATATATATATATATATATATATATATCGTATATATTATAGTCTTATTTAGAGACGGAACTGGATGTGTCTACCGGAGAGCCAGGTCGACCTCGACAATAGATTTTAACATTTCGATTTCCAATAAAGCTTGTGATTCAGCCAGCAGTAACCTCTTTGTCTGTCTGTCTGTCTGTCTGCTTTCTCGCGCGAAGTGTCAAAATCTCCAGCTTCATGAGTGTCGTCTGCCGCGAACTTTCCTTCCTTATCTCTCTTTGGGACGAGTTTGCGAGACCGAGATCTAATTTTGGAAACCTTTCCTCAAATCTTTGATGAAGAAGAAAAGATTTCTGATCCTTGCTGCCATTTTGTCCTTGCAGTAGTAGATGATGTGCTGATGTATGGTACTTGAAGTCATATTATAATCAGTTACTAATTTGTGTGCTTTTTTATTTATTTATTTATATTTGCGCCCGAAATATTTTGCGCGGTAAACGATGGAACAGTTACGATAACTTAGAAAACGGGTCATCGGCTGTTTCCTTGTTTCCGTCGTGTGTGTGTGTGTGTCTGTGTGTGTGTGAGAGAGAGAGAGAGAGAGAGAGAGAGAGAGAGAGCAACATATGTCATGAAACTGACACTTCGAAGCTCGGAAATCAGATGCATATTTGGAACATATTAATACATATTTTCGATTTTATCAATGCAATAATAGGATACCCAAGTCAGGCGAGGAACTGTGAGCGAGTCGCTTTGCATTTAATTAACAAAATACTGAAGATAGAATCGATCCATCCTCAGCTCCGGAAGTGAAGGAGTAATTACCATACTAATCTGTCGGTAGGACGTGTGTGTTTACTTGTGGTTCCCTCCTAATCTGGAATGTGTTTACTCGCGTCATCGCTCGAGATGCAATATATACGTCTGGCGTCCTACCGCAAAACCAAGGAGATTCACAAATAACATTTTCTCAAGGTTAGATAAGCAAGTCAGCTCATTTTACTGGTGTTAGCTCTTGGGAGTTAACACAATTTTTCCTTTATATGAAAATATGATGTTATTCTATATTATAGCTGTGATTTTTAATGTCTGTTTTATGCTTTTCTTTTAAGATTTTTCCCTTATATAAAAATATGATGTTCCTCTATAATATAGCTGTGATTTTTAATGTATGTTTTATGCTTTTCCTTTAAGATTTTTCCCTTATATAAAAATATGATGTTTATCTATATTATAGCTGTGATTTTTAATGTTTTCTCTTTGTTTTATGACTCTTTTAGATTTTTCTTTTTCCAATTTTTATATAAAAATATGATTTTGTCTCTTTCCGATTTTTCAATTATATAAAAATATGATGTTTCTCTGTATTATAGTTGTGATTTTTAATGTGTGTTTTATGCTCTCTTAAGCAACGTATACCAAGTTTTTACATTTGCCTCAGCTTGCTTTCACTGTGATATTACTCTCGATCCAGTGAAGATATACTTAATATTACTCCGTTCGTACAATCTTTCTTCTTATTATATCTAGTCTGTTCTGACAGGTACATAAGTACGTCAGTTATTGCTTTATAAGGGCCTCGAGAGATTGATCTGACTGATGGTAAAGAATGAAATAAGAAATTCTCTCTCTCTCTCTCTCTCTCTCTCTCTCTCTCTCTCTCTCTCTCTCTCTCTCTCTCTCTCACTGAGGGACCTGGGGCAACCCGAACGAGGCCTGTAAGGTAAGGTCTCTCTCTCTCTCTCTCTCTCTCTCTCTCTCTCTCTCTGGTAATTAAAGTAGTGCACAACGTTCGTATACATTATGGCCCATTGTTATCGACCAGGACTTGTTTCCATAAAACGTATTTTTTTCAAGGTTTTTCTGCCCAGAAACACCCTGAAAAATTTTTTTTTATGGAGCTATTGGAAGGAAGGGAAGGAATCCAGGTTGTCCTCAAAAAACGAGATTTCACGCAGACATGCAGTAAATCATAGTCTTAAGAAATTTGACGAATTTTAAGGGAGATCGATCCGAGCCAATGGAGCTTGAAATGACCTCACTGGATTAAGATAATGAAGTTCTAAGAGAAATTTTTACTTCGAGAGGTTAGTGGGTAGGAAGGTTTAATTTACCTCGGTAAGAGTTTCAGCGTGGAATTAACATTCGTAAGAATACACAAAGCATGCACACACGGTAAAAGCAGGCAGAAATTGACTAGAATGAAGATCTGGAATATATATTTATATATATATATATATATATATATATATATATATATATATATGTGTGTGTGTGTGTGTGTGTGTGTGTGTGTGTATATATATATATATCTATATACATATATATATATATTATGTATATATATATATATATATATATATATATATGTATATATGTATGTATATATAATATAATATATATATATATATATATTATATATATATATATATATATATATATATATGTAATGTAAGTGTTTACATAATAAAAATATGGAATGTTAGTCCATATATATAAAAGATTGCTTGCAGGAAGTGATCAGACTAGAGACGCTAAAGATGACGTATACAATAAAAGTAGGCTAAGATAACATGCCGTCACCTGTAGTCATTCAATGTTTATAAACATTAGTCCAAGCTCCCTGCTTGAGACAACTACCGCCTACGTGATCTGTAGCGTGTCTCATTTTGTGTTCGTATGAAACTATGTCATTTGTATGTATGTTCATATGTTCGAACTACTGTCTGTTTCCTTCATAACTTGTAACAGAGATGGTAGACAAGCAGAACAGAGTTAGCTATCGTCATTAGAAGACCTGTACCTCTTTACCTAAGCTTTATCATGTAGAGGAATAGGATTAGCCATCATCATTGGCAGAAGCGATCAAGCTATCGTTATTAGAAGACTTGTACATCATATCTGATCTTCACCATGTAAAACTTCAGAAGAATATATAATTTTTTATACTTAGTGTTTTCTACAAGAACCTCCTCACCATGAGTTTAACATATCGTCGTAATAACCAACAAGATAATACCGACTTCGTAAATGATCTACAAACCCCCAGACATCCATTGAAGATGGAAGTGCAATACCAACCGACTTAGCGTAAGATTATCGCTAGTCTAACATTACCTCATAGGGCGCCTTATCATACAAGGCACAAGCCCTAATATTGGTGGCCAGCGTACCAGAAGAACTCTACACGTCCTACGAAGAAAAACCAGAATAATAAATCATGTATCATAAGAAGTCAACGACGACGGAAGCAGCAGATTCTTCAAGCATCATAGTATCATCGTTAGTGAGCGACTTCAGAAAACAACAAGAACTCTTTAACGACGACGAAAGCAAGAGATTCTTCAAGCAACTTAGTATCATCGTTAGTGAATAACTTCAAGAAACAAAACCGACGTGTCCTTTTTCCTACGACAACGCAAGCTTCGTCTCTCATTAGAATCATTCAGAAAACATCGTTAGTGAGCGTTTCCGGCACTCCAAGAAACAAACCGAACGCGTCTGCAGCATCGGATCTTTCAAGGGCTCGAATCATTGTGAAACAACGCGCACGGGGAAACTGAAGCCAAACCAGGTCATCCGCTAAATAGAGAAGGAGGACCAAGGCGTGTGTCGTTATCGGAACACCGTGACTTCCCACAAAAGCAAGCTAAGTACAATTTTTTATTCCATTTGGAGTAACTTTGAGTGTTTCCTTGCAGGTCGAATTTCGTTATTCCTGTGGCTGAAGTTACGAGAAATTCTTAATCTTACTTTTTACAGAAATTATCTACATCATTGAGATTTCGCTACTGCGAGCTTTTTATCTTTGAGTGTCTGTTTCCAGAAGTTCTACTGAAATATCATAATCATATACTATGTTAATTTTATCATTTTGGGTGATTATTAATCCCTTACGTAACAAATCATATTAAACAGTGAATATGCGTTTACGCAGTGGACGTCTGTATTTATACAGATGCATGGATAGGGTCGTAAGCACCGTAGTGATTAGAAAACACACAAAAAACAAGTGGAACACCCGTACAAATCTATATAAATTAGAGGTAACACTATTTCGGGTCATGACAATAAATGCTCCTTTGCAAGTCCCGATCGCAGTTTTAGCCTTGAGTTTTTTGAGTTATATAAAATATCGAACCTCAATGACTCAACTTAACTTTAAAAATATGGCTGGATTGCAAGGAATAACATGTCTGTAAAAACTTCATCAGGCTAAATGCGCTGACCAGGATCCCTCACTATTTCAAATTTAAGCAAAGAATGAAGTACAAACAGTTAATATTGAATGCAGTAGTGATAACTTGTCTTATTAGTAATCGCTCAGTTCCTAATAGTTCGTCATTCATTGCTTTATACGTAACCAGCAACATAATGCTAAAAACCACATACGTTGCCGATGGTAATAAAGAGAAGGATCTTAATTATTACAAAAAAAAAAACAAAAAAAATAGAAACAGTAGCCCGTTCAGAATCAAAACAAGCAAACTCGGTGACTGTGTCACCTAGTCAAGCGGTCAAGGTCAGTCAAAAACTGCCGAAGTGTTCAAAGCATAGCAAATTCCATACAATAAGCGACTCTAGCAGATGGGGAAAAGCTATGTTGGTTCAATACAGTAAACCGTATATCTTTTTGAAATTAAAAAGGAATTTTTTCCTATGAAACACACGACCGTATAAAGTAATCAGAGCAGGTTTTCGTTTTTTTTAATACGTAAGTTATTATAAGTAGTGGTGGATAAAGCCCGACTGTACGCGCCGTAAAAATTAGAATATCTTGTTTATTCCTTTAGTACACGTAATATCCTGTATTTACGGACTCACCGTCTGTTGTTCGAACTTCCCTAATGAGAAGTCCGGATAAGCGAGCATTTACAGATACCTCTATAGCTATAAAAAACATTGATCTGTATCTAGTGTAATTGTAAGATTCATCTAGGGGTATACAAAATATTAACTTACATCCTGCAAAATAAGGCGTGTTTATCAAAGGGAAATCCTATAAACATTCAAACATATTAAAATCCGTTTGAACAAAAATGAGACAGTTAATCAAATAATAACTTATATAAAGGAACTATACATTTGTCTCATAAATCGTAACATTGTTCAAAATGACCCAACAGAATTCTCCCACAACCGCAGTCGCAGTTTGCACGCAAAATCTCAAGAAACATGCACCCTCGAATGTCTTAGTGCGTGTAAAAAGACTTGCTGGGAAATGAAATTTTAATCCTTCCGACACTGAAATATAACGATTTCCGCGAACAAAGCCCTAGACACGGTTGACTCGCTGCAAACAAGTTAATATAGTAATCCACAAAAACCTATACATATAAATATCGCATTTCTTTTATTGTTGCTAATTTTTAATCCCGCCCAACCAGTCGTGGATGAATCTCTCTGATAATCTATCTAAAGTAATATCAGTAAAGTCATTCAAGCAGAGGTGATTCAGCAGAAATTTTTTTTTTTTATCTTTTACCTGAATACAGGAAGTTTCTCACACTAGCGAGTGATCTCTGGGAAAAACGGATGTAATTTAACACAAAATACGGTCTAAGGACAAACATAAAGCTATATACGTACCTTCGTATAGACTCTCACTGCAATTTCAAAATAGAGATAAATGACGAAGTTGAAATATGTTAGTAATAGGAGCCATTAGGAATTCAAATAGCCCATATAATTTTCCCTCAAAAGTCATGCCATAAAAGATCGGACTTGGCGTATCTGCGTAGATTTCTGTCGCTTAAACAAGGAAACGACTCCCGATAGTTTCCAGTGCCAGGTACCGACGACATCTTATCTCTGTTAGGTTAGAATAAATTTTTCACCAGCTTGGACTTCCTTAAAAGGCTTTTACCTGATACCATTACCTAAGTGATTGTACCTCATATACCGTTTCAACACACTCAGGGGACATTATCAATTTTTTACGTATGCCTCCGGCTTACGTTGCACCCCAATTACAATATAGTGTTTGGAGACTTTTAGGGGATACCCTACATGCTTATATGGTTGATCTTGTAATCTTTTCTAATACCTTAGAAGTACATTCACATAAACTAGAGCTAGTGCTACAGAGACAAAGACAAATAATCTCAGAGTAAAATATCTAAATGTGAGTTTTTAAAACCGAACAAGTTTATCTAGGTTTTATGTGTCTTGTCAAGGTCTTAAAGTAGTCCATGGTAAGGTGTCGGCTATTCATAACTTCCGGTACCTATTAACGTAAAAGGGGGATACAGCACTTTTGCGCTGTAGTGGGTATTACAATCGTATGTAAATATGTAACTCTTCAATCATGACAGCTCCTTTAACAGATCTTACGAAGAAGAGCGTAGATTTACTATGGTCTAAAAAGCATCAACAGGCGTTCGATATCTTAAAAGCGGAATAATGCAGCTTACCTAACTTAAAAATCCCTGATTTAAATAAGGAATTTTTTTTTATTGCAACAGACGCCTCAGACCAAGGGGTAAGAGGGATACTACTTCAGTAATATGATAAACAGTTCTTCCCTATAGCTTTTTATTCACATAAAACTAAAGCCCTCTGAAAGTAAATATGCAGTAATAGGCAAGGAAGGGCTAGGTATCTTTAACTCACTAGTACATTTCAAGTTCATAATCTACGGCTATCCTGTTAAAGTCCTCACTGAGCATAAGTCACTTACCGAGTTTTTCAAAGGCTTTAATCACAGTCCAAAAGGAACTCGGTGACAATGATCATTCAGGTCTTTGGAGCCAGGATAAGATATCTACCTGGGAAAGCAAATATCATAGCTGACGCATTATCCGCAATCCCGCACCATACAGCAAAGAATCATTAATTGGACTAAAAGATATAGAAAACATCCGTGCCTATTGTTAAAACCGTATCTAAAACAAGAAAATTCCTTAACCCAAGAGATCGCGACCATTGAATATCTGGGTTGGAGCGCAGAACTGTTACAAACTGAACAAAGCAAGTGTCAACAGTGATAAGCAAAACAATAAACACCAAACAATAAACACTTCGAACGGAAACAAGGTCAGCAGCTAAGCAAAACCAATAAATTCGGACCGAAACAGGGTCAGTGGCTAAGCAAAAACAATAAACACTTCGAGCAGAAACCCTAAAGCAAAAGTATATTTATAGTATGTGTATCAGAATAATGTAATCAAATGTAATGTTCTATGTAGGTCTGTGACGAGGAAAACCCGAAGAACACAGCAGAGGACTAACGACCAGGTAGTAGTAAAATAATCTCTCTCATACCAATCGTCATAAACTGGTTGCATTCGTCATCCAGGGTTCCCTCCTATGTCACAGAAAGCCAAATCACTGTTTTACTGGCCTACAATGCTTACAGATATAAAAAGCACATAACTAATTGTAACACGTGTCATGAAAACAAGGGATACACTAAGACACCTGTGCCAAATCAATCCTTGAAAGAATATACGTAGAATTATTAACAGAATTACGAGTCTGACAGAGGGAATAAAACACTTCTTAGTGTTATAGTTCCTTGACACGTTATATAGAATTAATAGCACTAAAACAAACACCGCAATTGATGTGCGTTAGGAATATTTATGAGTGCTAAATCAGTAAATATGGAATTCAACACATAATAATCTGTGACTCGGGTGGTGTAAATCAATAATAATCTCCTTAACACGTTGTGTGAATTCCTTTCCATTAAGAAAAACCAATAATATATTTTTATCACCCAGAGTCAATCGGTTTTTGGGTAGAATAACGGATAATTAATAGGAAGTGTCAATGTCTTACGAGTTACAACTCGTGATATTGGATCCGAACTGGATTATAGCGGTTCTCGCGGTTTTAAATACCTTTATCATTTATATCTTGTATCTATAGAATTGATGCCGCAAGTAGCCTTATACGGTACGCCGCTAGAAACACTTTCCCCATATTCAAGCCAACCATTAAATTTATAAATATATATAAAAAATATATAAATAAATAAATATAAAAAAAAATAAAATGAATATGGTACAAAGTGGAGTCAATATATAAACACTCCGTAAGAAGTCGGAGGGTTAAGGGGTACAAATTATAATAAAAAAGGAATCACGATAAAAATCAATAAGCAAAAACGTAACCATAGATAATAAATATCCAAATATATATGCGTAAAGATTTGAACTCTAACTTAACGCTTTAGTAATGACAAATAAGCTAAAAGTTCAAACACATATCAAAACCTACTGACATATTGTCTGTCCGGTGATTTATATTCGTAGTCAATGTAAAAAAAAAAAAAAAAAAATAATAATAATAAATAAATAAATAAATAAAAAAATAAAATAAAATAAAAGAGATTTTAAAGTCAGGAAGTCTAGAAGTGAAAATGTTATCTATGAAATAATCCTATATGAATCTTATACAGGGCTAATAATATATATAGAATTGTATGGAAACCTTTTTCATTAGTTGAATAAGGTATATTTAATTTAACATAATCATGCAGTTTTCCAACATGAACTAATATATTGTTCAATTTGGTACTGTTTTTTTTCAGACATTCTTCCTCATGTGGGTCGAGTATTAAAAAACAAAAAAAATTTATCCATAAAGTCGTATTTATTACAGCAAGTAACGTAACTCTTAGCTGGCTGAGAGCAATCTCCTGCCAAGTGACGACGTCATCATTGCCGTATCAGCATTTGTTCCTTTTAACCTCAATAATCTGCTTAAACAGGCTTCATCTGTGTGTCGTCTCTGCTTGCAAAACAGATTGACTGGAGAAAGGAATGCTTAGCCCTCGAACTTTCTCATGGGCAAGGCAGACGTTAGGTACAAGTGTCTATCGTGTGCGCAATGCAACTTTAGCTAAGGAGTTGCAATCATTTTAAAATTAATAAACAAAATAAGGAAATAGAATTTCTATAACATCAAAATGAATTAATTTTTTCTGAACCTCATAGACATTTAGAAGTATCAAGATATATATGTGAAATATTTACTTGCAACATTAGCCTATTACAATTCAAGTAAAACATTCATGGGAAAATGTCACATTTCTTGAAAAAACCCAAAGTTTATTTAGAAATTAGTTTACATAGTGGGTTTTTTTTTCGTTGCATCTCCTACCTATTAATAAAGTTTTTAAAATTACCTCAGAGGATGCGCGCGAGAAAAGAAATTGAATATGAAACTTTTGTTAGGGCACATAGGATCAGATTTTATCACAACTTAATTTCAGTTAGCATAGAGAAATACAGAATCATGATTAATCTTCTCTTTGACTCTTATGTTGCCTGGCAATCTTACAAATAGCTCCGTTTTCCACTTCTTTGTCTAGTAATTTACTACCAGTAATATCGAAATTTTCTTGGGATTTGTATTGATATCTGTTTGTTTGTTGTATAATTATGGATATTTTTACAGTCATCATAGGACCTGGATAGGTTGCCACTCATTGTTAATGCCATGGATAAAAAAAAAAAAAGTTTGTACAGCAGACTCTTTTGAATTCCAAAATATCAGCGATTCAGTGGGTTAAGTCTGGTCTAAATGGCTCTCTTCCCTCCCTGTATTTGGATGTCGTCTGAATTTACTTTGCCCTTGTGACAAGTATAATTTCACTTGCAGGCTGATTAATGGAACCTGGTTACAGTATCCTGCAGTACGAGAGTTTCACATCGCAACTTCAAAAAATCGTTCGTCGCAGCGGACGACTACAGTCGAGTAACAACGCCTACAATGGAAAGGAATTTCATGGACTTCTTCGACCGACACCGTATCTCGTCGTTGATCTCGTTTTAATGCGGAATGCTCTGGCGGCTGTGGAGATCGACTACGAAAGGGACATACTTCCGACAATTACGACCCGAAGGATATTCAACTCTACTTTGCTGGCGAAGGACTCGTGCTGGGGATGTTTTTTTTTATCATCCGCGAACGTAATCATGTAGCTTAGGATGCAGAGAATAAGTATGAGCGCAAAAAATAGAACGTTGGACCCGCCCAGGCAAAGGAAATTTTCCCCTTGTTTTAACTCTGTGAAAATAGGCCGTTTCATTGGGCTATAGGTGTTGTCTGGAACTGTGTAATGGACGAAAAGTTGTTCGAACGTTAGTTAAAAGTGAAGTAGTATAACCTCGGTCATGTTATCCTATATATATAAAGTATCATGTATCCTTATATATAAATGATCATAAATAAACAGAATCGAAATATATTTTTTGCGTGTACGCACTAGGAATCTATATATAAATGATCATAAATAACGGAATCGAAATATATCTTTGCGTGTACGCAATAGGAATCTATTAAAGTGCACATATATTAATCATAATTTTATGAATCCATATACATATGTATAACAAATCAGGTAGCCTATAATCAATAATCTGTTACCTTTTATCTTACCAATATCTGCAGTTATATATGAGTTAGTATATTGATTAATGAATCAGATATATAACATTTAGCATAAAAATCAACGAATCAATCAGCATAAACATTAATAATGTTATCAATTCATATATGAAATTTTTTATCAGTTAAAATATGATTTTTATCATGTTAATCTTCATTCTATGCAATTATCAGAGTACATTAGTATTTTCTGTAGCATATGTATCTTAATGAGATGAAGTGAAAAAAAACTGTATCATTATATATCACGTGATCACTATTATTTACCAATATCATTGTTTTTATATTTTATTACTTGAATCAATTCATGTACACCATGAATTTTTATTTACTAATATATATATATATATATCTTCACATAGTGTCTGTATCACACTCCTATAAGTCAAATGCAAAGTCAAGTTTGAGTAATATTGAGTAGCTGGTTTTGGTAGCTGACCGAGCTAATGTAAGTGTTTACATAATAAAAATATGGAATGTTAGTCCATATATATAAAAGATTGCTTGCAGGAATGTGATCAGACTAGAGACGCTAAAGATGACGTATACAATAAAAGTAGGCTAAGATAACATGCCGTCACCTGTAGTCATTCAATTGTTTATAAACATTAGTCCAAGCTCCCTGCTTGAGACAACTACCGCCTACGTGATCTGTAGCGTGTCTCATTTTGTGTTCGTATGAAACTATGTCATTTGTATGTATGTTCATATGTTCGAACTACTGTCTGTTCCTTCATAACTTGTAACAGAGATGGTAGACAAGCAGAACAGAGTTAGCTATCGTCATTAGAAGACCTGTACCTCTTTACCTAAGCGTTTATCATGTAGAGGAATAGGATTAGCCATCATCATTGGCAGAAGCGATCAAGCTATCGTTATTAGACTTGTACAATCATATCTGATCTTCACCATGTAAAACTTCAGAAGAATATATAATTTTTTATACTTAGTGTTTTCTACAAGAACCTCCTCACCATGAGTTTAACACATCGTCGTAATAACCAACAAGATAATACCGACTTCGTAAATGATCTACAAACCCCCAGACACTCCATTGAAGATGGAAGTGCAATACCAACCGACTTAGCGTAAGATTATCGCTAGTCTAACATTACCTCATCGCCTTATCATACAAGGCACAAGCCCTAATATATATATATATATAATATATATATATATATATATATATATATATATATATATATATATAGATATATATATATATTGTTTTTAATTGAAAGTTTTCACTTATTGAACCAAGAAAGAATACAAATACTCGTATGAAGACAAAAATGAGGAAAATGGATATAAGCGAAGGATACTATAAAATATATAGTAAAATATAAATTTCCTTAAATTTATACATAAATCGTGTAGACGAATGCATAAAAATGCCTAACAGAACGAAACAATAGTAAACAATAGTAAAAGTGAGTACAACCCTGTAAGTCATCGTCAGAAAATTAAAATGTAAATAATGCAAGTCCTGTCATAGCGTGTTCCACGCTACGCTTGAATGTCTGTAAATGCTTGTGTATAAAGTAAGCTTTCGCTGGCTTTGAGTTGAATCAGAATCTGTATATCTTTTGTGTACGTCTGGCTCTGGATCTCGTAAGTGTTTTTGAATCCCTTTGCAAACACAGTTAGAAATGGGATATATTCTCGAATTACATGTTGAGATTTTATATGTAAATTCGTCAATAAATACTTAAGTATATAAACAAACAGTGACGTCGGGAACAAAGGGTCATCTCGTTTTAATGACCTTAAGAACGGAGTATTGGTAATGCTTCTCATAGCGTAACGGGGATTATGAGTATTGCTTCGTTTGAGATGGGTTAAATAGACAAGCAAATATATACGTTCATTCTGTCGACATGTTGTTGCAGACGATATACGAGTATAAATTCTTATTATTCGATTCATTCTCTCTCTCTTTCTCTCTCTCTCTCTCTCTCCGTGCAAGTCGAGGTAACGCCACTGTCCTGTAAGATATTGTAATTCTTTGTGTGTATGTATATATATATATATATATATATATATATATATATATATATATATATATATAATTATATATATATATATTATATATATACATATATATATATATATATATATATATATATATATATATATAGACGCTCCTGTACTTCCAAATAGCTGCCCATTTAATTTGTTCGTAAGTCGAATTTGATATATTCAGTTAATACGTACAGTACTATTCATGTTTTTTTTTTTTTTATACTGAAACGCAATTTTAGTACCGTACTGAATTGTATTAAGTAATTTATTAAAACCAATGATATTTAAAACTTAAATACATTAAATATATTAAGCAAATTATGATATTAATACAGTAAAATAGTTTTCATTTATGATCTCGGTTGTTTTACACTTTTTTGGGGACATTTTGTTTTACATTTTTGGGGACATTTTGTTTGCCATTTTTTGGACATTTTGTTGTACACATTTTTTTGGACATTTTGTTTTACATTTTTTGGGGGAAAATTTTATTACACTGTTTATTGACATTTTGTTTGACCTTGCACAGCCTTCTCGTAAGCTTACCACACTTTACTCATGGGTTGAGCTTCATTGTATGTGTGTGTTGGTAGTAGGCAGCAAGCAAGAAGTTTGGCCCTCGTTTATTTATTACATGACACTCTGGGGGCATCGTCATCAAACGTAATATCCCAGAGAGAATACTCTCGCGCTAGAAATATCGCCTCATTTATTACAAAAGAAATCAGGGATGGGATGTAGAAAAGTCCGCTTTATAATCAAGGATTTCAAAAGGCTCCAAGATTAGATCTGTCTCAGCAAGTCCTCCAGGGAAAAGAAAAGAAAAAATGGAAAGTTTGTGTCCGACTTCATTCAAGAAACCGGGGGCTGTGACACTTGACGATGAGAGAGAGAGAGAGAGAGAGAGAGAGAGAGAGAGAGAGAGAGAGAGAGAGACCTTTTCAGTGACCTTTGAATGAAAATCATTTTCCCTTAATATGTTTTAACAAGGTGTGAAGTGATGAATCACAGATGATCTTACCTTACAGACCTTACATCTTGTTCGGGTTGCCCCAGGCCCCTCAGTGTGAGGCACCTCTAATGTCTACCAGAGAGTTGCTAATGCATCTTCCGGTATATTTTGCATCTTCCAGTCTTGGATGGTCTGGGATGCAGCTTAGATATTTGTTGAGCTTATTCTTAAACACATCTACGCTCACTCCTGATATATATATATATTCCTCAGATGAGCTGGCAACGCATTGAATAGACGCTGCATTATCGATGCTGGTGTGTGCGTCGTGGATTAATGTTCTGTGTGCTTTCCTTATTTTTCCTGGTATAGTTTTGGGCACTATTAATCTGCCTCTGCTTGCTCTTTCTGATATTTTTAGCTCCATGATGTTTTCGGCTATTCCTTCTATCTGTTTCCATGCCTGAATTATCATGTAGCGTTCTCTTCTCCTTTCTAGACTATATAATTTTAAGGATTGTAGTCTTTCCCAGTAGTCAAGGTCCTTAACATCTTCTATTCTAGCTATAAAGGACCTTTGTACATTCTCTATTTGTGCAATATCCTTTTGATAGTGTGGGTACCATATCATATTGCAATATTCAAGTGGACTACGAACATATGTTTTATAAAGCATAATCATGTGTTCAACTTTTCTTGTTTTGAAGTGCCGTAACAACATTCCCATTTTTGCTTTACATTTTGCCACTAGAATTGGCGTATTTTGGTCATTTGCCATAACATTTCCTATTCATCATCACACCAAGGTCTTTACTGCTTCCTTATTTGTGATTGTCTCATTATTAGGTCCCCTATATGCATATAGCTTTCCTTCTCTGTCTCCATAATTTATTGATTCAAATTTATCAGAGTTAAATACCATCCTATTTACCTCCGCCCAATCATATACATTGTTAAGGTCTCTTTGTAGCGCGTTCCTATCTTCATCAAAAGTAATTTCTCTACTTATTCTTGTGTCATCGGCGAAACTACTCACTACCGAGTCCTTAACATTGCTGTCTATGTCTTCAATCATAATAACAAACAGTAATGCAGCTAACACCGTACCTTGTGGCACACCGGATATTACCTTAGCTTCATCTGATTTCTCATCGTTTGCAATAACTATCTGTTTTCTGTTGTGTAAAAATTCTTTTAACCATCTTCCTACTTTATCCACTATATTATGTTTTCTAATTTTCTTCGCTAATATATTATGGTCTACCTTGTCAAAAGCTTTTGCAAAGTCTAGATAAACCACATCTGTTTCATTTCCACTTTTCATATTTTTGTTATGTTCTCATGGTGGACTAACAGTTGGGTATGTGTACTTTTTTCCGGGTACGAAACCATGTTGTCCTATATTAAACAAAATATTTTTTATTAAATGTTTCATAATATTTTTCTTCATTACCCGTTCATACACTTTCATAATATGTGATGTTAGACTCACAGGCCTATAATTACTTGCCTCTAGTCTTGATCCACTTTTGAAAGTAGGGGTAATATATGCTAATTTGTGCTCATCATAAATCTTTCCTGTATCTACACTTTGCCTTAATAATATTGCAAGTGGTTTTGCGATAGAATGAACTACTTTCTTTAACAAAATAGCAGGAACGCCATCAGGACCTGTAGCAGCTCCATTTTTAATTTCATTAATAGCCTGCACAATATCAGCTTCATTAATATCTATGTCAGCTAAATATTCACTATTTTCGTCCCTTACTTCTATATCATTATCTTCATTAAATTCTAGGGGTGAATTCTCTCTTATATCGTTCTGCCAATATGTTGCATATTTCCTTTTTTTCATTCGTTCATCTCCCTTCAATTCTTAGAGGGCCTATTTCTATTCTTCTTTTATTCATCTTTTTCGCGTACGAGTATAATAGTTTGAGAGAGAGAGAGAGAGAGAGAGAGAGAGAGAGATGAGAAAATCCATTTCAACAAGTAAACATGTGCCAGAAATCTGGAAGGGAGTGAGATCAGTGACGTCAACCTCTCTCTCTCTCTCTCTCTCTCTCTCTCTCTCTCTCTCTCTCTCGTATTAAAACAGCAAATTAACTGGAGTGTTCCCATTAATGACTTCCTTGTGGCACTTTCCATTAAGCGAAATGAAAGGAGAATCTCAAGAAACATATTAGCATCTTTAGTGGGATTTAGTGCATTGCAGAATCCAATTCCCCATTTCATCTGCGAGACGTTTCATGACTGCGAGCGAAGTCTATATTTTCCTTTGCGCAGTTGACAGGTCGTTCGTGAAGTGGGCATTTCCTTAGAAAATATTCGTTGATCACCGATGCTGAATATTACCGCGGTAAGTTTGACTTGATAAGCGGTGGATTTTTCCTATGTCTCTGATCTATTATAACGAGGGATGGTTTTTTTTTTTTTTTTTTTTTTTTTTTTTTTTTTTTTTTTTTTTTTTTTTTTTTTTTTTTTTTTTTTTTTGCAGATATGCGAGCGACTGATGAAGCTGGTCGTTTTGCTTAAATCATGATTTTGTGTTTTCTTGGCTGTGTTATTTACCGTATAAATAAGTTTTTTTTTTCATTTACCGTATAAATAAGTGTTTTTTTATTTACTCTATAAATCAGTGATTTTGTGTTATTTACCGAATGAATAAGTGATTTTGTGTTATTTACTGTATAGATAAGTGATCTCGTGTTATTTACCTAATAAATAAGTGACTTTGTGTTTTTTAGATACCGTATAAATAAATGATTTCGTGTTATTTACTGTATAAATAAGTGATTTTGTGTTATTTACCATATGAATAAGTGATTTTCTGTTATTTACCGTATAAATAAGCGATTTGGTGTTATTCATGGTATAAATAGGTGATTTTGTGTTATTTACCATATATATAAGTGACTCTGTTACGTACTTTATAATAAGTGATTATGAGTTATTTACCTTATAAATAAGTGACTTTGTGTTATTTACTGTATAAATACGGGATTTTGGGATATTTACTGCATAAATAAGTGATTTTGGTTATTTACTGTACAAATAAGTGCTCTTGTGTCATTTACCATATAAATAAGTGATTTTGTGTTATTTAATCTGGAAATTAGTGATTTTGTGTTATTTGCCGTATAAATAAATGACTGTGTGTTATTTCTTATTTTCTGTATAAATAAATGATTTACACAGTGAAATTTGTATATGAAATATTGTATAGACTGACGTGTAATTTGACGACTGAAAAAATGCTTTGGTTTTCAAGAGTAGAAGTTTTGTGAAAACCAAATGTAATATGTAATCGGTTGTGAAAAACCAAATTTATGTAATTGATTTCCGGTCTCAGAATGCCCAAGAAA
The DNA here is from genome assembly GCF_015104395.2 of Macrobrachium nipponense. Taxonomy (NCBI): domain Eukaryota; kingdom Metazoa; phylum Arthropoda; class Malacostraca; order Decapoda; family Palaemonidae; genus Macrobrachium; species Macrobrachium nipponense. The sequence continues at coordinate 63,211,943 of NC_087206.1, read as the reverse complement.
GTACTATTTGTGTCAGTTTTGCGACAGAATTTTCAATTTTTCGGTTTACAGTGAGTCTGCATTGCTACCGAACGAGCCAAAATGCCGTGAGAGTTCTCAGCAAATTCTGCAAAGCACAATGCTAGCACACAAAGAAGACGCAAGGACAGAGCCTGGCAAGAATAGTGATTAACGAGAATGATAATTTTGGGACACTACTGATTGATGGGATATTACCGACGACGCGACTAAGCTGAAGGATGATGACTTTACCGCGCTCAAGGCAGAGAGTGACTAATCGCTCAGCGGAGGGAGGAACTTCTAGCTGAAGGAGAGATTGCCACCGCAATGTCTTTGGGATAAAAGCATGAGCTGATAAAACGGTTCATCTTGTATCTCTCTCTCTCTCTCTCTTTCTCTCTCTCTCTCTCTCTCTCTCTCTCGTTTTTTCTTCCCGAAGTGTCAAAAACGTCCGAATCTTGAATAAAGTTGAACATAAGCTCTTTACCATTTTTCCGAGACGGGGTTATCTGTCAAGTGAAACTTCAGTGTGTCTTCCTTTTTATAAAGTCTGGTTTTTTTCCTTATGATTTTCGTACGGAGAAGTAATCTAAATTCCCTTCGTTGTTTTGGTGTGAATGATTAAACCCTTGGTCGTAATTCCGATTTAATTCTCCACGTGGACGCAAGTTTGCGAACTCCGAATGTTATTATTATTATTATTATTATTATTATTATTATTATTATTATTATTATTATTATTATTATTATTCTGTTGAATAAAATGGCAGAATTCAGCGAATTAATCTTATATATTATCTTTTCTATTTTTCTTATTACTCGCCTCTCTGGCTCAGCGATATTGCTTAATAATATTCATGTTGGGAGAAATATTGGCCAATTATTAAGAAGTATCGCTGAGCCAGAGAAGCGAGTAATTAGAAAAATTAGAAAGATAATAAATAAGATTAATTCGCTGAATTCTGCCCTTTTATTCAACAGGATTTGTTTACAAGAGGGTCTTCTTCCAAATTGTTATTATTATTATTATTATTATTATTATTATTATTATTATTATTATTATTATTATTATTATTATTATTATTATTATTATTATTATTATTATTATATGCTGTTTGAGCGGTATCCGGTTCATAGCTGAGTCTTCCATATTTTTATTAATATTCCTTTTATCAGCAGGTAATACAGAGATGATATGATAAACTTCTAAATGCCTTGTAAATAGATGTTCCGCCTTCTGTGTTTATTTTTCAATTCTCGCTGTCCTTTCAGAGCTCACCGACTGTCCATTTTCGTTAACGTTTAAGTTCATTACAGTTATAGTCTTCCTTTGGGTCGAGATAAGAATTAGTAAGTGAATGATGTTGGGCAACTCCAGAAACAGTGAGGATGATATGATTCTTTCTTATCACTCCCAGCCGAGGACCCCATCCAATCAGAATTCATCTTTACCAAACCGGGATACCCAGCACAACGTAGTACGTTTAATATTTGTATATTCCTGCAAAAAGTATAAGTAAATATATAAAAATATTTCCAGTATTTTTTTATTACTTTAAATTCAATACAAAGCAAAACTGGTTAAAACAGCCACAATTTTTTTCTAGAGTAGAAAAAAGTAATAATATTTTTCATTGTGGCGCGGACCCCTTAGGATAATCTCCTGGACCCCCAGGGGTCTGCGGACCCCGTTTTGGGAACCACTGCCCTTAAAGGAATTTTCATTGTAGTTCATAGTTTTCTTACATTCTTACTTCGTTCTAATGAACACCGTAGTCTTTGGAAGCTAGAATTTCTAGTCAGTGGCCTCTCTGGGCTTGTTCCATATGAATAAGGTTCTTGTAAATAATAATAAATAGTTATTCACCATTTTATAATAATCCCGACTCAAGGGAACACTATTACCTACTGTCTTTAGGTATTAATGGAAATTGATGCCTTGTGACAAGATTTGAAAGGACAGCACCATAAACAGATTGCTTTCCACTTATAAAACCTCTGACGAGGCGAGCAGTAACCCTCGAAAACTAAAGAATTTTGAATTCTTTTCTATGGTAATATAGTAGAAACGTCTTCAAGAAGGGACTCTTTACCTCTTATTATTAAAGCAGTCCCAGGGTTACGACGGGTTCGGCTTATGATGTTCTAGGGTTACGACACATGTTCCAGGGTTAAGACGCCTACAACGCGAAACCCCCGTCGTAACCCGGGGACTGCCTTTGTAATATACTTTTATGATAACCAATGAAGAGGGGATTATTATTTGTAATATTACTTTTATAATATTCACTGAAGATGGGCTGATAACGTTCCATCGCCAGCTTCTTGAGGGTTAGAAGCAATTATACTGCAATCGATATATCAGAAGGCCCCGTGTTTACTTGTAGGTCTCAGCCTAATTTAGAGTCTGTTTACAGAGGATCATATCTTGGGAAGCAATGTTCACAGGACGTCGGAATCCGAGATACATTACTTGGTGAGAGATGAAGAAAAGCGTTCTAAGATATGGGAATTCCACACTTTATTATATATATATTTTTTCTCCTGTATTAATTTTAGATTTTCCAAATACTAGATTGTTCAAGTACTATTTGTATCCCCTTTAATTTAGCCCCTTCGTATTTTTTTAACGGTTTTCAAGAGTTTGTTTTGCTGTTTTCTTGGTCGTATGCTGCTGTCCATATAGTCTGGAACATTGTAGACTCAAATCAGCTCTGCCATTTGGATATGTCATATATTTTGAATATCGAATCGGTGACGAACATTCTTCTCCGCTCCGCCCCCTCACCTTTTTGGTTGTTATAGATGGATAAAAAAAAACTCCTTACCATTTACAAAAGACACATGGAAAAACCTTCTCTGTAACTATTGATGGAGCGATGAAAACCGCCTTTTGTCATTAACAAGTGACAGATGAAAAAATTCTCCTTTTGTTCATCAAGTATGAATAAGAAATTCTTGTCATTTGGAGGAGATGCCTAAGATATCCCTTTATCATTTGCCAGTGACAGAAGCGAAACACTGACAAAAACCCTGTAGGGAGAAATAAATCCAAGTCTCGCCTAGGATTAACTTAAATTATTTTGCCATATACACCCCCATCCCCACCCCCTCCCTCTCTCTCTCTCTCTCTCTCTCTCTCTCTCTCTCTCTCTCTCTCTCTCTCTCTCTCTCTCTCTCATTTCTGCTTGCGGACGCAATGCCAATGAGAGGGCATGCAGACAGCGACGCTTCGATGCTTTGCAGAACCTCCCCCTTGAAAGATATAGAAAAAAATGGCTATACACATAACAAAATTATATGCAGCGGATTATAACACAGTGTTCAACCATCCCACATCCCTAAAATGATCAAAATATGAAGATTAGGGAACGTTCGTTCCAATAATTAACTTTGCGTAGAATTTTGGAGGGGCGAAATCTCACGAAAAATACAGTGCTTGCTGCTGGTAAGGAGTCTTCTCAGATGCATATTGGATGAGAAACTCGGCTCGCAATTCTGCAAAAGCTGAAGAATGTGGAGATCATGTTGTTTTCGCATTTTTTTCCAGAAAAAAAAGAATCGTTGACAAATTTAGCCGCTCGATGGAGTGGAATAACGCGGCTTTCACCCTTCACGTCATCATATTAACTGACAAAGCGAAGGAGGAGAAAAAGAGGAAAGAGGAGGTGGAGGAGGAGGAAGAGGAGAAATGAAGTTAGGAAATAAATAGAATACGTTAATAAAACGGAATAAGATGTAGCCCCATTTTCATTCTCTTGACCGAAGTCTTCATTCGTAAGATATTATTGTAAAATATCTGGTCTCTTTGTCTCTCCTGAGGATATGTTCTCGTTGTGCAGTAGTTGTTGAATTTATATTACGTAAAACGTCAGCAACGCAGCGCCATGTTGTGATATAGACCAAGAGGGCGTTAGCAGCATCTGGCATTTAGTTGTGATTAAAACGTTGTTATGGCCAGGGTCACTCGTTTTGCACTGGGGTGGATGGATGATATGAACTCTGTTAGTAATATCCTTAGCTTAGACTATGTGGTATACGTTTTCGCTTACTCGAGGAGCAAGCTTACAAGCTATTTTGTTGTCGTTGTTCTTACTGTTGTTGTACTTGTTGGGGGGAGGGGGTTTCCCGTTGAGTCAAAGATACAGGAATTTTAGGATAGGATATATATGATTATTTATTAGAAGAAAAATGAAGAGAATAATGTGCATGCTAAACACTACATAGCAAGGATTTTTAATAAAATGTAAACCATTTATTTTAATTTTCGCTGCTGAAACAACAGTTCATTTGGCTGTATAATTTTAGCACGTGCATCGAGTAAGCTGGAGGTCAGATCACGCTTTGTTAAAGTAAAATGTGTGTAGGAAATGGACAGTGAATTGTAGAGCATGAAATGTCTATGTAATTACATTTGAAAGTGGGAGTTCTCAAATAAGGGTTTTGCCTTCAAGTAAGAATTTTTTTTTAGACTCGGTAGCGTATCAAACTGAAAAGATGCTATTATTTGAAGAAAGGACATTTAGAAAAAATATATATAACAACATTATATTATATGTATGTATGTATATATATATATAAATATATATATAATATATATATATATATATATATATATATATATATATATATATACTGTAAAAAGTGTTCTGTAACACAGAATTTCCATCTAATAAAAGGAGCCCCATAAAAACACCAAAAGTAGAGAGAAAAGTACTATATTTCAGAGACTGCGTCTCTCTTCAGGTATATGAATGAGAAAAGTTTACAGAAAAGGTGGTATTTATACCAAGAGATTCGTCCACAAGTAAGCCAATTTAGGTCACCCCCGCTGCGTCGACGATGTCCGATGTCCAATTCCCTTTTGAGATGTTCATTACCTGCTTCTCTTTATTAAGGCCGATTCCATCATTTGACTCTTGTACCGGCAGTTGCTGCTATAAATTAACACGTGACATATTCCAGTTTATTCTATGGTTATGTTCATTTATATGGTGAAAAATAGCCGAGTTCTGTTGTCCATACCTAACTGACCGTTTGTGTTGTATTAATCTCTGGGGAAGTGATTTACCTGTAAATCCGATGTAAGATTGGTCACAGTCCTGGCATGGGATCTCATATACCCCAGAGTCTTTGGGCGATGTCTTTTGTTGGACGTTAATCTCAGGGATTTGGCGAAGGTATTTGGGTAGGTAAATGCAAAAGGGTTGGATTTCCCAAGGTGTGAGTTACTCTCTTAATCGTCTCCAGGTGGGGAATTTTTATTTATTGTTGGGTGTGTCTCTGGTCTTGTCTTTAGGGGGTCGGTAGAAAATTACGTTTGCTTTTTGAATTGCTTTCTCAATTATATGGTCAGGATACTTTAAAGATGAAAGTTGCTTGCGAATTAGTTCAAATTCTTTTTCCAGGAAATCTGGGAACAAATTCGTAAGGCTCTTAAGAATAGGTTGCTAGCTAGACCTATCTTGATAGTATTGTCATGATAGCTAAAGTAGTGAATATATGAAAGTGAGAACGTTGGTTTCTGTATATGGTAAATTTGTATTCTGTCGTGTCTCTGATTATTAAAACATCAAGAAAAGGAATTTTGTTGTCTGTTTCCCATTCAACTTTAAATTTGATGCTGGGCACTAATGCGTTTAATTTTGAGAGGAATTCATTAAAATTACCCCACTTATTATCCCACCCTGTTAGTATGTCATCCACGTATCTCATCCACAGCATGTTTTTGGGTTTTATTGCATTTATTACTGTAGTTTCAAAGTATTCCATGTACAGATTGGCTAAAATAGGACTTAAAGGACTACCCATAACTATACCCGAATTTTTGCTTGTAGAATGATTCCCCGAATAAAAAATACGTTATTAGATGCACATAATTCAACTAACTTTATTATTTTGTCAAGTGCCAAAGGGAAATGATCTGAATAGGGGGATAATTTTTCCCTTAAAAACTGAAGAACGTCCTGTACTGGTACTTTTGTGAATAGGAGTCTCGTCAAGGCTTAAAAGTTTTATGTTGTGAAGTGGTATATGTGCTTCTCTGAATTTGTGACAAAAGTCTTCCGAATGTTTGATGTGACTGGGAGAAAAAGTGCCTAAAAAAGGAGAAAGGAGGCCAGCTAACCATTTAGAAATTTTGTAATTGAAAGCTCCGGCGCATGAAACGATGGGTCTGAATGGAAGATTGTCTTTGTGAGTTTGGGAGACCATAAAGTAGGGTAATTTAGGATTATTACTTTAAATTTCTCTAATAGTTCAATACTCTTTTTGTCTTGGCCAATTAATCTTACTTTCCGAAAAATTCTGTGGGAACGTTCTGGAGGGGATTTTTCGTCAGTTTTTTCGTAAGTATTTGTGTCGCTAAGGAGCTGGTTGATTTTGTCGAGGTAGAAGTCTTTGTCCATTATTACAATTTTGCCGTCTTTGTCGGATCTACTTATTATAACATCTAACTTTTTTAGCGAGTGGATGGCTATCATGAATCTGCGGGGAACAGGATATTTCTTATGAAGTCAGTTAAAAGCATTTAGTAACACTCCTTTTAAACAATCTCTTCACGGCTGTAGTTTTTGTCAGATAGAATTTATCAAAAGCCACTATGAAGTCTAGGTTGTTTTGCGGTCTGGCATAAGGGAACAAAGGATAAGCCTAAATTTAAAACTAAATGTTGATTTACAGTAAGGGGGGTGTTGGATAAGTTTAAAAACTTGTTTCTTGTTGTTCAAGATTACTTCCATGCGCTATTATCTATTAGGTTATTTAACTTGCGTAAAAGTCTGTTGGAATGAGTCACGCTATTATAGGCAGCAATGTCGGAACAGAATGAAATCAGATACCTGTATACGTGGTCCGTAGTGAGGAGGCGAAGATTAGATTGAGTTCCATATATCACTCTGCGTAGCACGAAGATGTCGTTAGGTATGGACAACAGAACTCGGCTATTTTCAACCATATAAATGAACATAACCATAGAATAAACTGGAATATGTCACGTGTAATTTATAGCAGCAACTGCCGGTACAAGAGTCAAATGATGGAATCGGTCTTAATAAAAGAGAAGCAGGTAATGAACATCTCAAAAGGGAATTGGACATCGGACATCGTCGACGCAGTGTCATTCAACAACGCTTAAGAAGATTAAAGGAAGATTATCAGCGGGGGTGACCTAAATTGGCTTACTTGTGGATGAATCTCTTGTTATAAATACCACCTTTTCTGTAAACTTTTCTCATTCATATACCTGAAGAGAGAGACAGCAGTCTCTGAAATATAGTACTTTTCTCTCTACATTTTGGTGTTTTTATGGGCTCCTTTTATTAGATGGAATTCTGTTGTTACAGACACTTTTACCAGTCATTGTCAGCCCATTATGGAATTCAACGCCTTCCTCGATTCTTCACTCACTTCCAGAAGTCAAGCCAGTTTTTCCGCAAGTTTGAAAAAGAACTGAACAGACTACACCGGCTGAAAAACCAAAAACACTTTTTGGAAGAATGCCTCAAAGAACAAGTACTTCCAAATATGTACGGATTCGGAGAGATGGACTCTGCAATCAAACCCACTTCCCTCTATCACACAAGATTTTCCTGGAAGAAAGAATCACCCATACGAGAAACGACATCTTCGTGCTACGCAGAGTGATATATGGAACTCAATCTAATCTTCGCCTCCTCACTACGGACCACGTATACAGGTATCTGATTTCATTCTGTTCCGACATTGCTGCCTATAATAGCGTGACTCATTCCAAACAGACTTTTACGCAAGTTAAATAACCTAATAGATAATAGCGCATGGAATAATCTTGAACAACAAGACAAAGTTTTAAACTTATCCAACACCCCCTTACTGTAAATCAACATTTAGTTTTAAATTTAGGCTTATCCTTTGCCCTTATGCCAGACCGCAAAAAACAACCTAGACTTCATAGTGGCTTTTGATAAATTCATATCTGACAAAAACTACAGCCGTGAAGAGATATGTTAAAAGGAGTGTTACTAAATGCTTTAACTGACCTTCATAAGAAATATCCTGTTCCCGCAGATTCATGATAGCCATCCATCGCTAAAAAGTTAAGAATGTAATAAGTAGATCCGACAAAGACGGCAAAATTGTAATAATGGACAAAGACTTCTACCTCGACAAAATCAACCAGCTCCTTAGCGACACAAATACTTACGAAAAAACTGACGAAAAATCCCTCCAGAACGTTCCCACAGAATTTTTTTCGGAAAGTAAGATTAATTGGCCAAGACAAAAAGAGTATTGAACTATTAGAGAAATTTAAAGTAATTAATCCTAAAATTACCCTACTTTTTATGGTCTTCCAAAACTCACAAAGACAATCTTCCATTAGACCCATCGTTTCATGCGCCGGAGCTTTCAATTACAAAATTTCTAAATGGTTAGCTGGCCTCCTTTCTCCTTTTTTAGGCACTTTTTCTCCCAGTCACATCAAACATTCGGAAGACTTTTGTCACAAATTCAGAGAAGCACATATACCACTTCACAACATAAAACTTTTAAGCCTTGACGTAGACTCCCTATTCACAAAAGTACCAGTACAGGACGTTCTTCAGTTTTTAAGGGAAAAATTATCCCCCTATTCGATCATTTCCCTTGGCACTTGACAAAATAATAAAGTTAGTTGAATTATATGCATCTAAAATAACGTATTTTCATTCGGGAATCATTCTACAAGCAAAAATTCGGGTGTAGTATGGGTAGTCCTTTTAAGTCCTATTTTAGCCAATCTGTACATGGAATACTTTGAAACTACAGTAATAAATGCAATAAACCCAAAAACATGCTGTGGATGAGATACGTGGATGACATACTAACATTTTGGGATAATAAGTGGGGTAATTTTAATGAATCCTCTCAAAATTAAACGCATTAGTGCCCAGCATCAAATTTAAAGTTGAATGGGAAACAGACAACAAAATTCCTTTTCTTGATGTTTTTTTAATAATCAGAGACACGACAGAATACAAATTTACCATATACAGAAAACCAACGTTCTCACTTTCATATATTCACTACTTTAGCTATCATGACAATACTGTCAAGATAGGTCTAGCCTAGCAACCTATTCTTAAGAGCCTTACGAATTTGTTCCCCAGATTTCCTGGAAAAAGAATTTGAACTAATTCGCAAGCAACTTTTCATCTTTAAAGTATCCTGACCATATAATTGAGAAAGCAATTCAAAAAGCAAACGTAATTTTCTACCGACCCCCTAAAGACAAGGACCAGAGCACACCCAACAATAAAATAAAAATTCCCCACCTGGAGACGATTAAGAGAGTAACAAACACACCCTTGGGAAAATCCAACCCTTTTGCATTTACCTACCCAAATACCTTAGCCAAAATCCCTGATTAACGTCCAACAAAAAGACATCGCCCAAAGACTCTGGGGTATATGAGATCCCATGCCAGGACTGTGACCAATCTTACATCGGATTACAGGTAAATCACTTCCCCAGAGATTAATACAACACAAACGGTCCAGTTAGGTATGGACAACAAGAACTCGGCTATTTTCAACCATATAAATGAACATAACCATAGAATAAACTGGAATTATGTCACGGTGTAATTTATAGCAGCAACTGCCGGTACAAGAGTCAAATGATGGAAATCGGCCTTAATAAAAGAGAAGCAGGTAATGAACAATCTCAAAAGGGAATTGGACATCGGACATCGTCGACGCAGTGTTCATTCAACCAACGCTTAAGAAGATTAAAGGAAGATTACAGCGGGGGTGACTTAAATTGGCTTACTTGTGGACGAATCTCCTTGGTATAAATACCACCTTTCTGTAAACTTTTTTCTCATTCATATACCTGAAGAGAGAGACAGCAGTCTCTGAAATATAGTACTTTTCTCTCTACATTTTGGTGTTTTTATGGGCTCCTTTTATTAGATATATATATATATATATATATATATATATATATATATATATATATATATATATACTATATAATATATATGTTTGCCTTAAAAAATCACAATAGATGCACGTGACTTCATTAATAAGCGAATACCACAGGAAAATGATAGTCAGAAATCCAAACGCTTTCGTCTTTACTAAGACATTGTCAAGGAGCTAATGAAATACAATTGGAGAGAAAGGTCTCAGGTACAGTACACAACAAGATCAAGAATACCAGATGGTTAATTGTCAAAATTGTCAAAAGGGTAAAAATTAAAAGAGATAATCCAGGATTATCTCTTTTATGTATATATATATATATATATATATATATATATATAGTATATATGCGGTGTATGTATGTATGTATGTATGTATGTATGTATGTATGTATATATGGATGCATACCACTGGTCCAGCGTTTTTCGGGAAAAACTAAAAAAAAATGTCTTTGCATAATAGGTTATATGATTGTCAATTACTTAGTCTTACCTGTTGCTGTTTCTTTCAGTTCATCGAACAGGGAAGAGCAGGACGCATGGCTGATGGTGTATTTATGTGAATCTGTAAGCAAGTAGAAATGTGTGGAAAGTGTTTACAAAGGTGGTTCGCTACTTTCTATAGGTGATGGTAAAGGAGTTTGTGAAATCGAATTTATAGGTAAAGAAGAATCTCCCGATCATATTCATCGCCAATATGCAGGATTTTAGGGTATGTGTTTAGCTCTAAAAAGTCAAACAAGACGAGTAAATTATCCATAAAGACAAAGACAAAGCACTCTTAAAGAATGGACGAAGAAAACTCGAGGAATAAAGAACGTCTGGGGCATCATTCCACGTGTCAGAGAAGCCTTCTAAGATATTCTCGTATCACTTTGTATCTCAGTAACTTTGCTAAAAGTTCCGGGATAACCGTATCGTTTTGCAAAGACAATATTATGTCATGTCTCGCTTACGCAAAAAGCTATTAAAAAATTAAGTCTTCGTAAGACTTTACAACCTTTGCTTACAACCTTTGCTAAGCAAAAAGCTATTAAAAATTCAGTCTTTACAACCCCCCTTTTTTTTCCTCCTGCGTAAAAATGGAAACTTCTGAGGTTAACGGAACGCTCGTCACGTTAGAAAATTTAGAAGGAGAAATTGGGAACCTAACCCGATTTAGAGTGCAGCACTGTCAGCAGTTTTCGGGAAAATTGTTGGACGCTAAAAAGATGACCTTTTTGTACATTTTTTCATCAAAAACTCCGATGTAATGTTAACTTTTCACTGCGTCCAATCATGGTAGCTTGAAAATTAAGCCTTCAAGAGGGTTGAAATTGCTAACTAACAAGGCATGATCCGACCTCCAGCTTACTTTGGGCGCGTGCTAAAATCTATGGTCAACTAGCCCATGGTCTCACCAACAAAAATTTAAATACATACACTATATATTATTAGAAATAATTTTTCTATACTGTTTAACATGAACATCATTAATTTTTTACATTTTCATTGTAATAAATAAATCATAATTCTCCTATCCTAAAATTCCTGTATCTTTAACTCAACGGGAAACACCTTTTTCAGACCTTTTTTTGGCTTTTCCATAGACCTTTCCTACACCCACCCCCCTACATTAAGAACAATACCGAATTAAGACAAAATACTTTGTAGGCTTACTCCCCGTGTAAGCAAAACAGGATACCATATCCCTAAACTTTTAACCTGTGAATCCAGTTTCGTTGCTTATAATTGCTTTTGCGGCTTGATATATACTCTGTAGTAAATTCACATCAAGCGTGCATCTGATGTCTAGGCCAGTCCCTTATAACGCTCCTGATTGGCTGTTGATAAGCCAATCACAGGGCTGGAAACTTTCAGTCTCTCGAGAGAGTTCACATAGGGAGGATGTATGTACCACCTCTCCTGAGGAATACTTGTGAAAGCCGTATCCCTCAAGAGAGATGGAACATAACATCCTGCCTAAGTGAACTCTCTCTCGAGAGAGAGTTTCCAGCCCTGTGATTGGCTTATCAACAGCAGCCAATCAGGAGCGTCGTAAGAGACTGGCCTAGACACCAGGTGGATGGTTGAGGTGAATCTACTATAGTAGGTTACACTGAAAAGTTTGACAGATTTCATGGGCTAGGGTGTTGACAGGAAAGGATGTATTGAGGTGTCAGTCAGTAGTAGAGATGTGTATAGCCCAAACACACCGCTAGATGCTCATACTGCTTTGCTGTCGTTGCCATGACAACGTGCTGTGCTCTTGTCTACATAACTCTTGCCTCGTTTGTTACACTTGAGTGTAATTATGGTGCGATTCTGTTTAGCAGCTGAACTAAAAATAATAAAAAAAATTAATAAAAATAAAAGAAACTAACTTATCAGATCGTCTACTCAACATAATTTGTCACTTGTATACCTTAGTATGGAAATTTGAGTGACATCTGATAGTTGGATTGACCCGTTCTAACCCAACCCTCTCTCTCTCTCTCTCTCTCTCTCTCATTTATTTTATTAAACCTGTGCCTGTTATATATATACATATTATATATATATATATATATATATATATATATATATATATATATGTATATACATTATTATATATATATATATATATATATATATATATATATATATATATATATGTATGTATGTATGTATATATATATACGTGATATATATATATATATATATATATATATATATATATATATATATATATATATATATATATATATATATATATATATATATATATATATGTGTGTGTGTGTGTGTGTGTGTGTGTGTGTGTATGTATGTATGTATATATATATATTTATATATCTATATATATATATATATATATATATATATATATATATATATATATATATATGTTGTAACCATTAAGTAAAATGGCCTTTTAGGTCTAATAGGCAGGAAAAATGGTAATTAGACCTAATGGTTTTTTCGTATTATTATTTAACTTAAATGATGTATTAAATTTTCCTAAAATCGTTTAGCTTAAATGTATACAAATAAGTAAACAACTACCAGGAGAGGGTGTCTCTCTCTTTCTCTGCGTGCGTACAACCACACCGCATGGTATCCATTTATTTATTTATTAAATAATAATAATAATAATAAAGGTTAAGGACAACGACAATAATAATAATAATAATGCTGATGATGAATACGACGACGACGATTATCGTTTTTGGAGTCGAAACCACTTCTTGGGGTAAGTAAGTAAGTAAGTAAGTAAGTGAGCCCAAACAAACAGACAAAAAAAATTTTCATCATCTATCTACGACTAGTACATTATTATTATTATTATCTAAAAAATAAAAGTTACAGGTTTTTTTTTTATATATTTTACAGATGAAGACGGCGATATTGTTCAACTAACATTCCGCCGAGATGATATTAGAAAAGAAAAAAGTGATTACTTTTCCATTCACATTAAGCCACCACCGTCGCCACCATCATCGTCGTCGTCATCGTCATCATCATCATCATCGTCGTCGTCAAAATCGAATAATAATAATAATAGATTAAAGAACGTCGCGTTGTTGAGCCAGAAAGCCGCCACTGCCGCCGCCACCGCCACCACTGCCGCCGTTTCTTTAACAGAAGGATTATCGCAATTCATCGAATATCTACCGGAAAATGTCGTGTTAATATCGTATAATAATCATCGTTTTCAAGCGTACTACCTTATAAAAAGCCTTTTGGCAAACAACAACAACAATGACGACTTGTTAGAACAATTTCGAAAAAAGGTCGTGGGGTTTTCCGACAGTTATTTAATTTACTTACACCTTTATCCTCCCAACATTGCCCCATACAGCCCTTCCACTTACGAGCTAGAAGATCTTTTCGAATATTTTTCCGACAGTTTTATTTCCGAACCGTTGTTGTGTGTGTTACACGGTAATGATGATGACGATGATGATGAAATAATCATGGATGATGATGATGATGATGATAACGTGATGAAAATAAAAAACCTGACAAAACTCCTCCGTCTTCATATAATTGAAAAGGGTTTGTTCAATTTAATTTACGAATATACCCGAACGGTGGATTCCATCCTCGACGATGTTAAAATGAAATGAAAAAAAATTAATTATTATTATTATTATTATTATTATTCCGAATTTTATGCTCGAAAATAATGTAATATTGTTCATCTTCAAATGAGCAAATATTTTATGATGGTTTTTTCAAAAACATTTGTGCTGATTTCGCTACGAATTTTATACTTTTTTTTTAAAAAACTTGTATAAAAAAATAAAAAAATTTGAAAATGTGAATCTTTTTTAAAATTTAACATTTTTATCAATTCCGTGACGGTATTATTATTATCATCATCATCATCTCGAAAAAGACGTTTTTGTATAGATTTTCCCGTATTTTGCCTATCTAGGAGCAACGGCGATGATGATGATTTTCGTCGAATAGAAAATTTAGGACGACGACGACTATGACGACGACGATGATGATGATGATGATGACATTCTTTCATTAAAGGAATGATATGTAAAGCGAACAAGTCGATAATTTCGCATATATCTCCGTGTGAAATACTGATGACTGATATTATTTTCAAAATGTAATTAATAACATTTTTATCTAAAACTATTCCCATACCCTTTGTTATATTTTTAATATATCTTTTCATTTTCTTGGTATAAAACCTTTTAATTTCATCCCTTTTTGTCATTGGTTATCTTATCTTTTTTTAATTAAGAAGAAGAATCGATTCTTTTTTTATTTTTTTAAATAAAAAAAAAATAATAGGAATAATAATAAAAAATAATAATAATAATGAGATGATGATGATGATAAACATTGTATTTATTATTATTTGCAAAAAAAATATATATATCTATATATATAGTTCGACTGAGAAAAAAAAAAGTAGTAGTAATAGTTTTCAATTGCACATTCTAAAATGAGAAAGGGTTTTAAAAAAAAATTTACGCTACTACTACTACTACTGTCGCTGCTGCTGCTGCTGCTGCTGCTGCTGCTGCTGCTGCTGCTGTTGTTATATGACGATTAATTAATTGAGAGAAAAAAAAAATGATCTGTATGTGATAAAATAATAATAATAATATTAGTACACATTTATTAGGCACGATATTACAAATTTTTAAAAAATAATTTTTTTAATTTCCAAACAAAAATAAATGAAGACAATTTTCATTTTTCAATCAAAAAAGCGACAATGAATAAG
Organism: Macrobrachium nipponense; assembly: GCF_015104395.2. Taxonomy (NCBI): domain Eukaryota; kingdom Metazoa; phylum Arthropoda; class Malacostraca; order Decapoda; family Palaemonidae; genus Macrobrachium; species Macrobrachium nipponense. Next base: position 63,196,791 of record NC_087206.1, on the reverse strand, counting down.
ATCAAAGCGGCGGCGGCGGTGAATAAGACGACCAACAACAACTTGTATAACAAATTGTTATTTCAATTATTTACCAATATTCCCAATCATGATACGTCTGATACAATTTTAGACGGTCAAAGTAAATTAAATTTAGTTAAAACGGTATCTTTAGCCACTAGTGATAACACTGAACTGGAACTTGATAGACGTGGCACTTTTGAGTTACTCGATGCCGAGCTCGCGACTGACAATTTTCAACATATCGTATTGGTATTCGTACCGGAGAATCATAGTATCGATGCGGATTATGTATACAAGGTAAAACAAAAACTCGTAAACACGTCATTTTTGATATTTTTTACTAAACCTACTAATGTAAATGATTTAAGAAAGATAAAATGAATGGGCGGAGGAACGGGGATGGTCGGGGGATACAGTTTTTAGATAGTATTCCTTCAGCTAGATATTCATTTTTCTGTCGATCAGATTTGACGATAAATGGTTTTTATAAATTTAATTCAGATTGTACCAAACGTGAGCTTTTCCGTACTGGCCCTGAAGAATCGTTTTACATTGATATGATGCATTATATAAAAGAGTGCCGGATTAAATGTGTGTCTCTAATGTTTGGACCATTAGATTGTAAAGTGTATCAAATACCTTACCGAAGTGATCGTAATAGTATGTTTGTCATTCTTCCCCATGACATAGTTACGCCACGCGCATTAGTAGAAAACATTGCCACAAGCAAGTCTATACCAAAAAATTATAGACGTAATGCGTAAACATGGAATCGTATCAATCATTTTCCGGTATTA
>NC_087206.1:63191617-63195491 GCF_015104395.2 Macrobrachium nipponense | reverse complement strand
GTAAATTAAAAGAGACAACCAAATATATTCCCCCTTTGGATTTATTCTTAATCAGAGTAATGGATATTAATAGAGTTTTTATGTTTTGTTGTATAAAAAAAAAAAATTTTTTGGAAATACCAGTGCTAGCTAGCTAAGGAGGTTGCATTCTTTATTCAAAAGTCATTTTAAAAAGTTTAGTAGTCGCTAATCATTTCTCTATCATAAAGTCTTTTCAAGAGAATTAATAACTGGCGTATCTTTATCAAAAGTCATTTTAAAAAGTTTAAGTAGTCGCAAGGATTGGGAAAATCATTTCTCTATTTAAATAGTCTTTTCAAAAAGGATTAATAATTGTATTCTTCATTCAGGAGTTATATATCTATATCTATATATATATATATATATGTGTGTGTAAAAATCATTTCTCTATCATAAGTCTTTTCAAAAAAATTAATAACTGGCGTATTCTTTATTCAAAAGTCATTTTAAAAAGTTTAAGTAGTCGCAAGGATTGGAAAAATCATATCTGTATCATAAGTCTTTTCAAAGGATTAATAACTGGAGTGGAAGTTGTATTCTTTATTTAAAAGTCTTTTTAAAAAGTTTGAGTAGTCGCAAGGATTGGACAAACCATTTCTCTATTCAAATAGTTTTTTCAAAAAGGATTAATAACTGCATTCTTTATTCAGGAGTTATATCTATATATATAGATATGTAAAAATCATTTCTCTATCATAAGTTTTTTCAAAAATATTAATAACTATTCTTTATTCAAAAGTCATTTTAAAGTTTAAAGTAGTCTCAAGGATTGGGGAAACCAGTTCTCTATTGACAACCAATTATATTCCCCCTTTGGATTTATTCTTAATCAGAGTAATGGATATTAATAGAGTTTTATGTTTTGTTTGTATAAAATTTTTTAGAAATACCAGTGCTAGAAGGGGGGTTGCATTCTTCATTCAAAGTCATTTTAAAAAGTTTAAATAGTCGCAAGGAGTAATCTCGTCTGCATCGTTGCAGATTATAAAATTGTTAATAATTGCAAGTTGAATAGTCAGTCAATCATTCACCTTTATTTAACAACAAGTCGAAAGTCTCTAACACAATACCATATAGGCTAAGTTTATGAAAAGGTTGTTAGAAATGAATAAAAAAAAAGTCAACTTTCATTCTAGGTTTACATATACCCGTCGATCAAATTCAGGTTTTTCAAAAGAATAATAACTGTATTCTTCATTCAAAAGTTATTTGTAAATAGTCGCAAGGAGTAATCTCATCTGCATCGTTGCGGATTATAAAATTGTTTTCATAATAGTAATAATAATTGCACGTTGAATAGTCAGTCAATCATTCGCCTTTATTTAACAACAAGTCGAAAGTCTCTAACACAATACCATATAGGCTAAGTTTATGAAAAGGTTGTTAGAAATGTCGAATAAAACAGAGTCAACTTTTATTCTAGGTTCATATATCATATAGTATACCTATCGCTCAAATTCAGTCTTTTCAACTACATTCTCCATTCAAGTGTTATTTTAAAAAAGTTCAAGTATAGTCGCAGGGGCTCTGGGAAACTCTTAGAGACTAATCTAGCTTTGAATGAGGAAATATAAAATTCATGGAAAACTTATTAGGACTTGCTTGGCCTGTATCCACTAACTAACTAACTTACCTAGACTATCGATCCTTAACGATTCCTATAGAAGCCTAGTGAGGGTAGCCGGTATCTTTGCCTAATTTTACCCCGAAAAGTATGGATAAGTATGTGTGCGTTCTTACTGTAACATATATAATCAATCTTGCAAAATAGCGCAGAAGAAGTATTGAAGCAGAGAAGTATTGTTGTTGTTATGAGAATTAGAGATATCATCATTAAGATGTTAATTTAACAAGCATCCTTCCTTTTCAATGTCAAGCCTATACACACTTTAGATATACTAGCAAAATAGGACTACTGCACTGCTGCTGCATCATTATGACAGCTCGCGTGTTTCTTTAGTGCAAAGCAAGCAAGCAAGTCTGTGTAGAGAGATTTATCCAGATTCACTGTAAGAGAAAATCCTCTCTGCATCAGTGCTAATCACACAGCTTAAATTTATACCATATTAGATGAAAAGGTTTTAGGAATACTGAAAATGTTATTTTCAATATAGTTACAGAGTATGGATCTATTAGTGCCGACCACACAGCACAATTGAATTTATACATATTTGGCTAGGAATATTTTTACTAATCATATCAGCGGTGGAAATTTCCACGAGAGAAAGGTATTTGAATGAAGAGTACTTCTACTATTACTTCAGTTAGTAATCATTTTCCTTTTTGAAAAGACTATTTGAACAGAGAAATGATTTTGACTTAGTATACTACTTATTATTTAAACTTTTAAAAATAATAATACTTGAATGAATAAAGAAGAATACAGTCTCGGGTTTGATTTGATCTTGTAAGAAGAACGCGCACATATACTTCTTATCCCTACTTGGAGTAAAATTATTATTACTAGGCCAAGATAGATACCATCAATCGTTAAGGATCGATAGTCTAGGAGGTAGGTAGGTAGGTAGGTAGGTTAGTTAGTTAGTTAAGCGCTGCTTAAGTTCTGCATATTTCCTCATTCAAAGCTAGATTAATTCAGTAGGCCTTTTTAAATCATCTAAGAGAGAGATCATATATGATCATTATCAGCGGTGGAAATTTCCATGAGAGAAAGAAGGTATTGAAAGAATGAAGAGCACTTCTACTACTTCTACTTCTACTACCTACTACGACCTACTACTTTAGTTTAGTTAGTAATCATTATATTTGGCTAGGAAAATTTTTACTAGGTAACCATCTATTGGTGATATATTGGGATAGTATAGGTTTCTTTTAATAATAATTAAATAATAATAATAATAAAGATAGGATAGGAAAATAATACAATTTTATTATTTAGAATGTTAAGACTTTCTTTTTAATCATTTTAGAAATTTGCTAAAATAATTTTTAGTGGCAATGGAATTGTCCAAGTGGCTGGTTGTAAATCTATTCTTATATGAAAGAATTGTTTAATTTTTTCAGAATGTAAAAGTTCATTAATGTTCTAGGTTTGGCCATAAAGGTGCCTCCAGGAACTCGTCATTCTTTTATATAGACTTTTAAGTATTTGTTTGTCTCATATCACTTAAAAAAACGAGTGGTACAGGACCATGATGTACGATCACGATATACCACCCTCAAGAAAAGTACATTATAACGCATCCTCACCTGACATCGAGTACAAAAGGTCTTTAGCTCCGTTTATCACCAACAATGTTAGGAGGATGCGTTACGTAGGGAATGGTGGTATACCGTGATTGTACATGATCCACTCTGTACCACTTTTTTACCCTATCGCCACTTTTGAAAACAGTATTTCGGCAATGTCTCTCACAAACTTTGTTGGTTTGTTCTAAGACATGCCTACGTATTGGAGCTGGTATCTCTCACACACAGCGAATTATGAAATGGCCGGAGCTCACCGCAGCAGCATTGATGTATCGCAACACCTCAAGTATAACCACACCACTGATCATTTAATGATAGCCCAGGAATTGTCAGGCTGTTACAAGATGTGCTGTATTCTCGGAAAACGGTTACTTGTCTGAAAAACCGTTTGAGCGTGAAAAAAATAAGAGGCCACACAGAAGGGAGAAGAACTATTTCGACTAGAATAGCTAGCTAGCAACGGCCGCCATTTTGAGCGGTTTGTTTACGTTTTACGCGTATGAAATGCATTCCAGGACAAACGTCCACTTGTAGAAAAAAAAACTATGCAAAACGCGGAAAAAAAAACTAGCAAGTTGCAATGCGATTTGTATTAGAGATGTAATTATTATTATTATTATTATTATTATTATTATTATTATTA
>NC_087206.1:63171617-63186617 GCF_015104395.2 Macrobrachium nipponense | reverse complement strand
CTTACACTGACCATCTTCTCCATGATCTTACATAAACAAGATGTCAATGCAATTGGTCGATAGTTTGCAGCTAAAAACTTATCCTTACCAGGTTTTAAAAAGGCTAAAATAATGGCTAGTTCCCAAACTCTTGGATAACTATGGAGCAAATGCCATATTCTGTTAATTAATGCTTATTAAAATAAACCAACTTGGTATTAACAGGTACATGTTTAATCATTGCATATGGAATTCCATCGAGTCCAGGGGCTGTATCATTACACTTAGCAAGTGCGAAGTCAAATTCTCTTTCAGTAAAAGGAGAGTTGTATGACGCTTCCCTTCCTGTTGCAAAATTTAAAATTTTCTTTTCTTCAATGCTCCTAAACTGGTGACCAGGAGCTGCTTCACACTTGCATGATACATTTGAGAAAAGATCCGCCAGGGCATTGCTAACCTCAGTTGCGCCAGTCACATACTGATCATTCACCTTCAACACTGGTGGTGGGTTGGGGGTGAATTTGCCTGCTATCTTTTTTACTTTCCTCCACACAGAAGATGGTGGTGTTCTACTGTTAATGGAGGAAACAAAAGACACCCAAGACTGGCGCCTAGCTTCTTTCATGGCACGACAGAACTGTGCTCTACATTTCTTGTATATAATTAAATTCTCCTCAGTACGGCGTCTGCGCAATCGGGTTAAAGACCTTCTTGTGGCTCTGTGCAGGGCAGTTAGTTCTGAAGACCACCAGGGGACTGGTCGTCGTTTGAATAACCCTGTTTTAGGAATTGAATTGACTCCTGCTGTATGAAGGGTTACATTCAGCATGTCTATGGCATCATCAATATTTTCAAACTGTTCTGCATTCCCTTCAAGTTCGCTTAGCTCACGAAATCTACCCCAGTCTACCTTGTCAAGATTCCATCGTGGTGATCTCTGTAAAGGTGGCCCATTGTTGGTGTTTATAATGATTGGTGCATGATCACTAGTATGCCAATCATCTAATGTCCTCCAATCGAAATCGAGAAGGCAATTAGAGCTTGCGATTGATAGGTCAATGCATGACAAGGTACCTGTATGAACATGAAAGTGTGCGGGCTCTCCTGTATTAAGGAGTCCGACATCCTCATTTTCCACAATTGATGATATAATATTGCCCCTTGTGTTTGCTAAAACATCGCCCCATAAAGGATGTCTACCATTCAAAGCTCCCAGTAAGAGAAAAGGATTGGGGAGGTTGTTTGAATCTACCCCTACTAAATTATCATACAAAATATTATCATTTGGAGGTAGGTACAGAGAGCATATTGTATATTTTCTCCCTGTATCAATCTGTACAGCCACTGCCTACAGAGGTATACGAATAGACAAAGATATTTGGGGAACATCTCGACGAACGTAAATGAGACTTCCGCCATGGCTCCCTGCTTGTTGATATTATGGTGTTCTATAGCTAACATACTCTCGAGGACAAGGAGTATTAGCATCAAGCTTGCTGTCCTGTAGACATACAATTATGGGGGAATGCTCATGAATTAGTAGCTTAAGTTCTTCATATTTGGCCCTTAAACCCTGACAATTCCATTGCAAAATGGAGGAGAAAACTATGGATCACTTCTGGAAGACATCTTGGATGAGGTCTTCCCATTGGCAACTTTTAATCTAACATTATTTCCTGTAGGTTTCTTTAGAGATGGTCTTGATATATTGGGTTTTACGTTTGTCTTTTTTTTGTGTCCTTTTGATCTATTTGTTGAGGTGGATGGTGGACCTCAACTTGAATTTCTGATTTATTCAAGTTATCTTCCAGTTGATCAGAAACATCATCAGATAAAACATCAAATTTATTTGACGTCATATCTTTAATGTTTCTTATGGAAGGGGGTGAGAGAGATGGAGGTCTCTCTCTCTTTTTCGATTAATAGGTGGTGGGCTTCTAGGTTTTTGCACCTTCCCACAACAGGTGCACCAGGCAAGTTGGTTTTAAGTGGAACCTCCATCAAATCAGGCAAGGACATGGCCTGAGAGATGTTTGTACTAATTATTGTATTTGGGGACGAAGGTTGTACGGGGATGGGCAATGCCCCACTGTTAATACACTGTGGCAAAGCCTCAGAAGGCAATATGCTTACCTCATCATGCAGCATTTCATCATTAGATGGTATATTTCTTTTTCTAGAACTATTGGCAGTGCTAGGTGGGTTTGATTTCAATGCCTTTGCATAGCTACTTGATTTATTTAATAGTCTTTTGGCATATCCCACACTTATATGTTCTAAATTGGATTTGTTAAGGGCAGCTTCTTCCGACTTATACAGTTCGCAGCTCCGGTCAGTGGATTTATGATTTGAGTTGCAATTTAAACACCTGGCCTTAAGTGCACATTCTCCATGGTAAGATTTGGAGCAAATACCACATATTTTATCGTTTTTGCAAACTTTTGACGGGTGTCCAAATATAAAACAATTAAAACATTGCAGTAGCTTCTGCTTGAATGGTCGAACTTTAATCATTTCATTTTCAATAATAATGTGGGAAGGTACATCAGCATCCTGGAAAGTAAGAATAATCATTGATGTACCTGGGACTTTGTGTACTTTCCATACATTTAGTGGACACATGGCCAGTATCTCCTCCTCTGTAAATTCATACAGATCTTTGTTAAAAACTACTCCCCTTCCGTAGCTAAAATTTAGGTGGGGTTTGACATCTAACTTAATATCATCATCATTTGTTTTAAGGTTGGATAGTATTACGGATTGTGTGCATGATTTGGCATGGATAAGGTAACTATTTTTTCCAAAACGAGATATATCTCCCGGTGCAATAGTTCCTACTTTTTTTCTGAATTAATTTGCATATTTTGAAATAGTTCCCTGTAATCCCCTGAGATTCGACTACAAGCCACATCGGTGGTTTTGGTTTCCTCTGGGAAGGCTTAACTAAATCAGCATCTTTTTCAAACCAGTCCGCAGGTCTATAAACATCCAAATCCTTTGGTACCTTGTCGCCAAGAGCAGCTATTATATTCAAGTTATTAATTTTGATATTATTAATATTACATATTGCATTAAATGCTTCGTCATGACTATTGTAAGATACCCATGAATCCCATTTTGTATCTTCCAGTTTCATTCTTATTTCTGTTATAGATCCATAACACTCAAATTCTTTGTATATATTATCATAATTTGTCTCTATTGGAATTTGGGTAACATGAAGGATTCGAAGTTTCCTTGCATTACCCAGATTACTCAATTTTGGAATATCAATAGAATGGTCCTTCCTAGTTCCGAGGTCATCAACAGAGTTTTCCCTAATTAAATTAGCAGATGACGTCAACAGTGTCTGAGGTTCGCCATTCGATCCAGGGGCATAAGAAACATTAATTTCAGTCATTGAATTAGTTGGGGGAAAGAAAAAAAATTAGACTGTCTGACATCCTAAAAGAGAACCCATTATCCTTTCATGAAATTAATTTCTCCACCAGTGACACCTGCGAGAGCTGCTTCCCAAATGTCCACTCCATACCCTACCACAAAGGGATGGTACCACTATGATTAGAGTGGCTCAAGAGTATGCCAAACCCGCTTGATGGGACTGAGAGCATTACAAGAATACAATCATCCCCACTTTAATCATAGCGGCAGGCAAGCCGGACAGAATGCCGAGAGTCCTATCTCCATGAAACCGGCCAACCCCTGGAATCCGAAGGCCAAGTTTTGGTTCGAGAATAGCCCCGCATGCCAGTATGGAAATACTGACATTCCAAGGTGTCCAAACATTATCGGGTAGTTGGCAAGACCACCACAGCTCCCACAATTGGTTTTGAAAAAATTTCCAATCCCGGATACGATGTCCCCTAAAAAACATCTGGACAGTGAAATGGGTAAGAGTTTTGACAGCAAGGTTGTAGAAGGTTGATAAATATGAAGAAGAATGAAACAATTATAAGTAATAGAAATAGGATGAGAGAAATTTAGAGTCAAACTGAGGAAAAAAAAATTCCCAGGTTCGAGAGCCCTCTTGCCCGTCGCCAGGCTTCAGCACGGGAATGATATGCCGTGCGGAAGCCCAATGACTTCATCAAGGCATTCTCTCATTAAGAGGGTTTTGTGAAGAGAGAGAGAGAGAGAGAGAGTCCGTATTTATTAGGAAAATATAGTTTTCTGCACAAATCAAATAGTTCAAAAGTCTTCTTAAAATCGGAATTGATCAAAGTCAGCAGTACGCTTAACGATACGCTTATCTTTTCACTAACGAATTTATTTGGAAAATAATAATTTCAGTTCGGAACTGTAATCCTCCCTTTGACGTATAATAATTTGAATTTCCACGGTATTTGAGCTTCCTTTTATTTGTCATTTGCGTTAATTCGGTCTCAGTGTTCAGTTTCCATGAAGTTAAATTGTCCTTTATTTGGCATTTCCATTACTTTGGTCTCAGATTTCAGTTTCCATAAGGTTAAATTCTCCTTTTATTTGCCCTTTGCATTACTTTGGTCTCAAGGTTCAGTTTCCATAAGATTAAATTGTCCTTTTATTAAACATTTGCATTACTTCGGTCTCAAGGTTCAGTTTCTATAAGGTTAAATTCTCCTTTTATTTGCCATTTGTATTACTTTGGTCTCAAGGTTCAGTTTCCATAAGGTTAAATTGTCCTTCTATTTGCCATTTGCATTACTTCGGTCTCAAGGTTCATTTTCTATAAGGTTAAATTCTCCTTTTATTTGCCATTTGTATTACTTAGGTTTCAAGGTTCAGTTTCCATAAGGTTAAATTGTCCTTTTATTTGCCATTTGCATTACTTCGGTCTCTGGCTGCAGTTTCCACAAGGTAAATTCTCCAGGTGATATGCTGTAATGCAAAATTCTAATCCGATGGGGATCTAGAAAATTAATAAACAGCAACAGGTAGCTGAGCCCGATGAAAATGTTTGAAAGTTGGACTTCTCCTCCAAGGATATCGGATAAGCCGCTTAGAGTTAATCCCTCTTCCTCTTCTGGCCCCCGCGAATTTGACGTTTGTTTTTTAATGTATGCGTAATTTAATTCTTTCTATTGGTATGGAGCTGGTAACTACAACTCAGCCACTGAGCCTTACACAAAATTCACTTTTAAGATTTTTATATTTAAATTTTAAATTTTAAAATCATACAAAATAGTTGTAGATGAATGTGAAGATTTTTTTTATCTTCCTGTGAATTCACATATGGATCTCCAGGTATCCATTGTGACGGTACTGGTATCTACAAAGTCAGCCGCTAAGCCTTACACAAAATTCATTTAAAAAATTTTTATCTTTAAATTTTAAATTTGAAAATCATTCAAAATAGTTGTAGATGAATATGAAGATTTTTATTCTATCTTCCTGTGAATCCACATATGGATCAATAGGTATCAGTCTATACTTCCTCTAATTCCTCTGTCTCTCCTCTGGCAAATGAATGTAATTAATTCTTTCCATTGTGACGGAGCTGGTATTTACAAGTCAGCCACAGAGCCTTACACAAAATTCATTAAAAAAAAATTTTATGTATAAATTTTATTTTTTTAAATCATACAAAATAGTTGTAGATGAATATGAAGATTTTTTTTTATCATCCGGTGAATTCAAATATGGATCTCCAGGTATCACTATACTTCCTGTGTTTCTCCTCATTTAGTATTCTTTCCATTTACTTTTGCATTTTCTAGTCGACGGATCATATCCACGTCTCGTCGGCGTCATCAGCACTGCATTACAAATTAGCATACGAGGTCTTTATTACTGCAGACAGACGTTCGAATTTCGAACATAATGTCACTTTGATGCTGAATTTCTATTGGTGGGTGGACGGGCTCATTCTCTCGCTGGAGTCCTGGGCCGGCACCACAGGTATTCCTGCTGCTTCGTAGGACGCGCGCTAAGCCATGGCTTGCAGCCAAAGGGCGTCATTCCCATCTCTGGCAGATAGATAGTCTGGCTTTGTTTTGTTATCTGTAGTAATGTCCAGCTTGGTTCTGTAGCTCGCGTCTCCCTTTGGATCCAGCCGTTGCTGATCTATACGCACAGCTTCTGGTATTTGCAATCTCTGCGCTTTCTAATATTTCTTCTAGCGTTGTTTTACGGTCGTGTTCGTGTACGTAGTGTAGAAATATTGCCCCTTTCAGTGTGCTTGCAAATTGCCTTTGTAGAGTGGTTATGGTGCATAGATAACTATTGCTGAGGGCTTAATAACACGTTCCCTTTGGTTACATTTAAAATTGTATACTACGTTGGTCGACTCGCACACCTCTCTCTACGTGGCCCGTGCCGCTAGCAATTATTCTCTTCATGGCCTTGACCTCGCCCCTGAACTGGCTGCGATATGCTGCTTTGTAATATGGTGTTTTTCGGTAAGGTAGGCGTCTGCAGTCTTATACAAAGCTGCATATGAAAACAGTCGGACTTGTATATATGTTAGCACGCCAGCGACAACGCCTACCTCACCGAGAAACATCAAAATGTATTACAAAGTCGTGTATCACGGCCGGTTCATGGATGAGGTCAAGGTTGAGATGATGATGAACAGAATAATTACCAGCGGTGCTACACACCTACGGATCCTGACGAGAGGATTGCTTCCTCGATGAGAAGAGAGTATCTGCGAAGAATGCCATTGACTTCAACTTAAATTACATAAGAGAAATTATGCCCAAATATATATATTTATCTATATCCATCATGGCCTTTTTCTGTTGGCAAGCGATTGCCGCACTGAAATAGGCACCAGGTTTAGGATTTACTGCATAGGTTAACTTAAGAGCCGTGGATCTTTCAAGAAATTGCCATGAAAATCGTTTGCCTGATGTCTGGCATTGGTCCCAGGACTCGTGCTAGTGACATGCACAGATGCAGACACACACCAATGTATCTAGCTGTTTGACTGTGTATATATATATATATATATATATTATATATATATATATATATATATATATATATATATATATATATATATATATATATATATATATATAATATATATATATATATATATATATATATATATATATATATATATATATATAATATATATATATATATATATATATATATATATATATATATATATATACAGTCAAACAGCTAGATACATTGGTGTGTGTCTGCATCTGTGCATGTCACTAGCACGAGTCCTGGGACCAATGCCAGACATCAGGCAAACGATTTTCATGGCAATTTCTTGAAAGATCCACGGCTCTTAAGTTAACCTATGCAGTAAATCCTAAACCTGGTATATATATATATATATATATATATATATATATATATATATATATATATATATATATATATATATATATATATATATATATATATACAGGTCTGATTTTTAACATTTCATATTAGAGAAAAGCGAAAAATTTTATTTTTTAGGTAACATTGTTGATTTTTGGACATATAAGCATGTCAAAAAACCCAAGAAAACCAATAAACTTCGCACCAGTTCAACAGGAATGCTGCCAAACCCGTTAATTTTGGTCAGACTGTGAGCGGAATTACGAGCAGCCTGAAAGGTTACTACAGTCCATACAGGAATCTAGTAACTTATCTTAGTCGAATCCTTTAACAGCAAAGCAACATCTTGGAGATCATTGTGCTAATCCAAGCATATCCTATATCTTCCCTTATGTAAGTGAGTTTAGATTTTATCACCATTTTCTTTGCTCTATTTTCGTTGGTGAAACAACGCGCTATTTGACCGTAGATTTTAGCACGCGCCTCGAGTAAGCTGGAGGTCGATTCCATGATAAAACTGCTTTATACGTAGCGAGTTAAATTAGGCTAAATTTCTTAGAACACACTCAAGAGAAGAAGACGAGGCTCAGCTCGCTAACTGCCTTAGATGATTCGTGATAAAGGGATTCTCCCCTAAGCATGTATTACATACGTCGTCTCGTCTTGCTCAACTACTTGAATACCACGTGAGATCCCCTTCAGTGTGAGACGTGTGATGAATAGCCCCTTTCCAAAGATGCGGTGACTCAACAGGTTTCAGATGAGGTGGGTGCGACAGGCGAATTATTATAATTAAGTTGATTGATTCCTTGAGATTAAGTTGTAGAGCCGTGCCTCTCTCTCTCTCTCTCTCTCTCTCTCTCTCTCTCTCTCTCTCTCTCTCTCTCTCTCTTCAAGAAGTAGCGTTATCTTCCCAATCAGATAAGAAACATGAACGTTAAAACTACTCATGCCATAAGTAACATTTGAAGTTTATGGAAAGTAACCAGTCTTTCACCGAAAGTGAAAAAAAAATTCATGATTTAGTATGCTTTTATTGTCAATTATACGTTGCTGAGAAACTTTAGCTCTTTTTCCAAATTGTTCTCTAGGAAAGCAAATAAAAATGTATAAAAGATTGTGTCAACGAGAATACCCTAGATATTTCCAGTTGACAGAGGATGGAGGCTTAAAAACCCACAACTCGTATCATTTGCTCCGTTCATCCTCTACCTCTTCCTGTTCCCCTTCCCCATCCTCGTCCTCTTCCTCTCATTCATTTCAAATGGGAAACAACATTTAACTTAGTCGTCTGTAAAAGGAAATATATTCTGAAGAGGAATTGCGCTGGCATGTCAACTGTTTGGGATTCGGTCAGGGGAAGAATATTTTAAACTCCTTCCATCTTTCTCAGCAAGCTGTGGGTGGTGCAGATCGTGACTTATATTTGCTTGGTCTGTGGTTGTTCTCTCCCAAGCTTCCTTCCACCAGTTCGTTAAGTTGTAAAGGGGTTCCAGAATCTAATTTGGGTCAGGGAAAAGGGGTTCCAGAATCTAATTTGGGTCAGGGAAAAGGGGTTCCAGAATCTAATTTGGGTCAGGGAAAAGGGGTTCCAGAATCTAATTTGGGTCAGGGAAAAGGGGTTCCAGAATCTAATTTGGGCGGGGTTCCAGGGAAAGGCGGTTCCAATTCCTCAATTTGGGTCAGGGAAAAGGGGTTCGAAGGAAGCAACCTCGTCTACAGGGATTTTGTAAAACGTGAAGAATGTACCGCTTTCGCGCCAACGCATCCACATATATTATATATATATATATATATATATATATATATATATATATATATATATATATATATATATATATATATATAGGATAGAGATACATATATATGTGTGTGTGAGCGCGCGGGAGAGCGTATGTGCAACAATTTCATATATGCATTTCAGTGGCTCTATGACCTCTGAACTTTCATTTTTCCCTCTCACCATTTTTTGGGATACGTTTATCCCGACAAATTCTTAATTCGAATGGACAAAAAGTGACGATGCTCTCCTTTTTCTGGTAGGATTCTAACTCCAGAAGGGAGCTCTTCTCTCTCTCTCTCTCTCTCTCTCTCTCTCTCTCTCTCTCTCTCTCTCTCTCTCTCTCTCTCTTCTCTCTCTCTCTCAAACGTTCTCTGGCCTTTTATACTTCTGTAAAGAAGTCCAGGTATAAATTAACTTCATGACACTCGCTTCCATATTAAGAATATCTTGCTTTCTTTTGCTATGATATTATCTTTGTTTTTAATTTTTCTTACCCGCGATATGATCATATGATAGAATTACACATCATGGTGGACTAAAAATAGAGTTGGCTATCACCTGACTATAGGACAATAGCCTATTAACTCCTAACATTACATCTGTTGCGTGTCATCGTCACAGAATAAGGTGATATTTGCTTCTGACAGATCCGCTCAACATGTGTTTTCTACTGCAATAGTCACGCAGAAGAATAACTAAATGGTTATATTTTGTTCTGTGATACAGCAGAGGAAGATAAATTATTATGCTACTAGAGATTGTTACTAGAAAGAAACTGTGATCATTTTTATTTATTTATTTATTTTTGTTGTTGCAAAGTAAATGATGGTTGGTTTATAAAGGGTGCAGTAATTTACATTTTTAATTAGAAAATTGATATAGTATGATTTGTTTACTTTTACTTTTCAGATATAGACAGAGAATCGTATGTTCTTATTAAATCTTGTAAATGAATACATTTTAATCTGTTTTATGGAGTTGACAAAAGAATACGTATTTTAACGCAAGGTTTTTAACACTTTGTTATGTAAAAAAAAATGCGTATGTTATAATATAGCCTCCTTTCTGTTAACTCCTGGAAAAGTGCGTTAGTACGGTTAGAACCAATTCCTCACTAGGGAAGTGAAAATACTTTATTTCCCATTAATAAATATCCTTAAGCACTTTCGAATGTTTTGATTTTCACTTACTCGGTGAGTAAGCCTACAATCTTCTTTGTCGTTGTTGTTGGGGGGCTAGGAAAGCCCTATGGAAAAGCTTAAAAAAGCCTAAAAAAAAGGGGTTAAATATACAGAAATTTTAGGACAGGATATTCATGATTTATTTATTAGAATGGAAATGTGAAAAATAAATAATGCGCATATTAAACAGCACAGAACAATTATTTCTAATAAAATAGAGCGTATTTATTTTAATTTTCGTTGATGACACAATACGCAATTTGCCCCGAGTAAGCTGGAGGTCGGATCACGCAGTGTTTTCACAGTAATAAGTATCCTTAACTAATTTTTTTTTTTTTTTCATAAGCCCGTATCCCAAGAATTCTGGATCTTATATTGCAATTATACTCATATGCCCGTTATACTCGCACATTTTAGGATTAATAATCTTATGGAAAATATATGAAGCATTTGGTGGTCAAATACACAAAAAGCAAATTATTTATGTACAGTGGAATAATGTCCAAATGACTGAGGAAATCAATAAGTTAGATTGGTCACTTTAGCCATAAGAATTTTATAATTGCGCAAACAACGATAACACGCGTACTTTGTTTCTAAAAAAAAACGTGTAATTCTGGATTGCTTCATTGTATGAACCTTTTGAGGAGAAAACTCATCTGGAATCTGATTTTACCTGCCATTTAGGTTTTCTTTCATCTCTGGAAATAGAGTGACGGGCTCTTCAGTCTGATAGCTTTGAAATGGTGGTTTAATTTTGCATTTCAAAAACTGTGTCTCGAGATTTGATTATACTTCCCTGGTTCGCGGGCTTTTGTTATACTTATTTTTATTTATTATGTTTGTTATTGGGTAGGTCTCATTAAAATATCTATTTCGGTTTTTTATGTTTGTTAGAAGGTAGGTCTCGTTAAAATATATCTATTTCGAAGATATATTGTGTGGTTTTTTGAGATAACGATATCATTACGTTTTCTTTTCTAGAAAATTTGTATCAATGTTAACTTTCACCGTTAAAAAAAGTAGACTTTTTGAAAAACAGCAACAGACCATAGTGTTTTGAAACTAGCAGAAATTAGTTATGATAACATCTGTTCATTAATGATGTGCATTTAGGTTTGAATATAAAGTCGTTCTAGCGTCAGAGTCCACAGTCATGTAGTACCATCAGTCTACAGAGTTAAGCGTGATGTATTATTCGCTTATCACTGATATCCTTGAAAAATGAATCGGACAATGAATAAAGAAACCCTATTAGGTGATAACCGAACCTGCACTCTTTGAGACCGATATTCTTTGAATTTCGACCGATTTATTTGAATGTCGACCGATATTATTTGAATGTCGACAGATATTCTTCGAATGTCGACCGATATTCTTTGAATGTCGACCGATATTATTTGAATGTCGACCGATATTCTGTGAATGTCGACCAATATTATTTGAATATCGACCAATATTATTTATTGTCGACCGATATTATTTGAATGTCGACCGATGTTCTTTGAATGTCGACCTGCATTCTTTGAATGTTGACCGATATTCTTTGAATATCGACTGGTGTTCTTTGAATATCGACTGATATTATTTGAATGTCGACTGATATTCTTAGAATGTCGAGCGATGTTATTTGAATGTCGACCAATATTCTTTGAATGTCAACCGAAATTATTTGAATATCGACTGAAATTCTTTGAATATCGACCGAAATTTTTTGAATATCGACCGGTATTATTTGAATGTCGACTGATATTATTTGAATGTCGACCGATATTCTTAGAATGTCGACCGATATTCTTTGAATATCGACAAATATTCTTTGAATGTCAACCGAAATTATTTGAATATCGACCGAAATTCTTTGAATATCGACCCAAATTCTTTGAATATCGACCGGTATTATTTGAATATCTACCGATATAAATTGTAATCAACCGATATTCTTTGAAAGTCGACTGATATTCTTTGAATGTCGATCGATGTTATTTGAATAGCGACAGATATTATTTGAATGTCGACCGATATTATTTGAATATCGACCGATATTCTGCTAATATTGACCGATATTCTTTTAATGGATAATCAGAAGAAAGCCGCATTATACTACTTGTGATGAGTTCATTAGGACAAACCGAAACTTGTCATGAAATGAAAGAAGTTTACGTTTTGCACAGCGAATAGCGTCATTTCGCCATCTCTCTCCTAACAAGTTTTTACTATTTTGTTTTCCTGTTTATGAGCTGAATATCTCATTAATTCCGGCGTAATTAGTTCTCTCTCCTGAGGATGAAACATTTTCCCAGGCGAATAATATTTCAGCTGTCAGGGAGATGAGGCACTGTGGCCTATATATTAACGCCCGAATTATTTTTTCCCAGGTCGGTCTGGATGATACTTGTGTCATCCATTCGTTATCGGTATCGCCATTCGTCCGTTTATTCTTGCGTCTTTTGAACGCAACCTTGGGAAATTGATTCCCTCCAATTTATATCATGGGAGCCACGCGCGCGTGTGTGTTGTGTATATATATATATATATATATATATATATATATATATATATTATATATATATATATATATATATTGTGTATGTGTGTGTAAAACAGCCATTACAGACAAAGAATGTTGATTGCAAGCATGCAAGATCCAAGTCGAACATGGGCGCAGTCGAAGTCTCATATATATGACAAATGAACACTCGCTATCGTCGACGGTCTGAACAAAATACGAAGAGCGAAGTTGCTCTTGTTGTTGAGGTTTCGTTTTAAAACCAAACTTCCATTGCTGCGATATGTTTATGCACTACATTCTCCTTCACGGCTTCCGCGTTTTGGACCGACTCGATAAAACTTTCGTGAAATGCGATTGAGAAGATATACTTAACTCATAGAAAACGGGTGAATGCAAGTGAGGAGGAAGGAAGGATGGTGTCGGGGGGAAGAGAAGACGAGGAGTCTGCAAGAGCGAGGAATGAAGAGACTGATTGGGTGTGTCCTTCGGGAGGGGGGAAATAGATGGGCGAAGTTGGGTTTATAGGGACGTTTGGAGCCTGATATATTTGGATAATTGAAGAGGGTCAGGCAGAACGAAAAGTGAATTTGGGGAGGCTGAAATGGGAGTGAAAGAGGCTTATATAAAGACTGGAATAATACTTATGTATGTTACATAACAAATACGGCCAGAACCTATTTCCCTACTTCACTCCTTTTCTTGTGAGGTATACTGTCCTTATGATTTGTGTTGGGTACGTTTCCTTCTCTCTCTCTCTCTCTTTTCCTGGTAAATACATACATTTATATTATATATATATATATATATATATATATATATATATATATATATATATATATATATATATATATATATATATATATATATATATATATACATATATATATATATATATATATATACATAATATATATATATATATATATATATATATATATATATATATATATATATATATATATATATATATGCACACACGTATATAAATGTATATGTATATATATTTCCTGGATATAGGATTTATGTCGTAAAGGAGCTGATATCGAGCAACTTCCGTCTTTAAAGTATCCTGACCATATAATTGAGAAAGCAATTCTCAAAGCAAACGTAATTTTCTACCGAACTCCTCAAGACAAGACTAGAGACACACCCAACAATAAAATAAAAATTCCACACCTGGACACGATTAAGACCGTGACTCTGACCCTCCGAAAATCTAACCCTTTTGCTTCTACCTGATTAACATCCAACAAAAGACATCCCCCAAAGACACGGGTTTATGAAATCCCATGCCAGGACTGTGACCAATCTTACATCGAATTTACAGGAAAATCGCTTCCCCAGAGATTAATACAATACAAACGGTCAGTTAGGTATGGGCAACAGAACTCAGCTATTTTCAACCATATAAATGAACATAACCATAGATTAAACTGGAATTTGTCACATATAATTTATAGCAGCAACTGCCAGTACAAGAGTCAAATGATGGAATCGGCCTTAATAAAAGAGAGGCAGATAATGAACATCTTAAAAGGAGCATGGGATTCAGGTGTGATCGACAAGATTTTCGTTCAACCAACTCTTAAGAAGATTGAACGAAGATTATCAGTGGGGGTGACCTAAATTGGCTTACCTGTGGATGGACCTCTTGGTATAAATACCACCTTTTCTGTAAACTTTTCTCATTCATCTACCTGAAGAGAGAGACAGCTGTCTCTGAAATATAGTATTTTTCTCTCTATATTTTGGTGTTTTTATGGGCTCCTTTTATTAGATATATACATACATACATACATACATATATATATATATATATATATATATTATATATATATATATATATATATATATATATATATAGTATATATATATATACTATATATATATATATATATGATATATATATATATATATATACTATATATAATATATATATATATATATATATATATATACAAACTGGAATTCTTTGATAGTTTTTCTTTTAGAGACTAACAACATTTAACCTTCGTATTGATTGTGTTTGTTGAAATTTCCCCGTTGTGTTAACAGTTTTTGCCGTCTTTTCGGAATTTATTATTTGTAGTAAACAAAATTGTGAATTGTAAGCTTTCTTGAATATATTATTGTGTATAATTCGATTAAGTTTCCATAATTCTTACGAAGCTGACTGTC
Organism: Macrobrachium nipponense; assembly: GCF_015104395.2. Taxonomy (NCBI): domain Eukaryota; kingdom Metazoa; phylum Arthropoda; class Malacostraca; order Decapoda; family Palaemonidae; genus Macrobrachium; species Macrobrachium nipponense. The sequence continues at coordinate 63,171,721 of NC_087206.1, read as the reverse complement.
TTGACCTCTCAGTTATTGCAAAGGATTCGTGAGCGTATGTCTAGCCTGAGCATCAGTGTTTGTCCCGGTAACTACAGATTCGTAGAAAGCCAAACTAAACCTTG
>NC_087206.1:63162603-63171117 GCF_015104395.2 Macrobrachium nipponense | reverse complement strand
AAAGCCAAACTAAACCTTGTAAAGGTGTATGACAATAAGGGCATTACTCTAAGGAGCATCTTCAAACAATTGAGGAGAACGTCTTCCAAATTTACATCATACTTGGCAGCATTCAGTGGACGTCTTGTCTTGTCGAGCCATGAATTAAGATATTTGTCGTGCAATGTTTCAGGAACAGTCATGATTATGAGGAAGACAAATAAGAGCTTGAGGTGGAGGAAGAGGAGACTCGTTCTACGAAACCGATTGTTTACTTTCGTGTTGCAAGAACTAGGAACGTGTGCTCCGCTCTTCTGCCAATGTTTGCGTTTGAATGTTTTATCAGTAAGAAGAAGAAGAAGAAGAAGAAGCAGGAATGCCTTTATTTATTCGTCGGAGCTGCTGTGCTTTAGGTCAGTCTTAAGTTTCGTCGTTTAAAAACGAATTCAGGTCGTTTTCGGTTGCTTTGTTTTGCAGGTTGGCAATCGTAGGTGTGCAGCAGACAAAAGCACAGCTTCTCTGATCATTTCTTTCTCTATTAATTGTATGACCATCGTGTTTAGTATAAAGCTAACTTGATATAGATGTAATAAAACGCTGAACTCCAAGAAGAGTTTTTCTGACTATAATGCCCCTTGTAAGTTTATTGGGTATTGGTGTCTTGATATGAAAGTTTCCCATGCTGATCCACACCAGTGCTTGTATAAAAGATTGTTCGATTTTGCATTCTTGAGACAATGCGTTGCAGAAGTAATTAAACGGCATTGTATAGCACATGTGCCATACTTCAGAGTATTGTAGGATTCATACCCATGAATTGTGGTTGCTGAATGATAATTTCGGTAGTGTCACTGTCCGATCCTGATTTCGTTCCCCGTCCTACTGGACGGTGGTTTGATCCCATGGGGGTACGAAATTATTATCAACTAAAAAATTCCCCCTCGGTACATATATGAAAATATATCAATTCCGAGGTAGAGCGAATATGATATTAAAGGACATTTGTAGCTCGAATGATTTATATGAATCACGGTGATGTGATAAATATTCATAATAAGGCTGCGTGGGTCAAACGCTCGAATCGGCTACCATGGTGGAGGGGGTTCCATATCGATTCTAATTACAAATACAACGAGATCGACGTTGATTTGAAATGGTCAGAATCGATATAAACCTTTAGCCTCTCTTGATAGCCGTTTCGGTAGTTATGTCACTGTCCGATCCTGATTTCGTTCCCCGTCTACTGGACGGTGTTCGATCCCATGGGGGTACGAAATTATTATCAACTAAAAAAAAATTCCCCCTCGGTACATATATGAAAAATATATCAATTCCGAGGTAGAGCGAATATGATATTAAAGGACATTTGTAGCTCGAATGATTTATATGAATCACGGTGATGTGATAAATATCATAATAAGGCTGCGTGGGTCAAACGCTCGAATCGGCTACCATGGTGCGGGGAGGGGGGGTTCCATATCGATTCTAATTACAAATACAACGAGATCGACGTTGATTTGAAATGGTCAGAATCGATATAAACCTTTAGCCTCTCTTGATAGCCGTTTCGGTAGTGTCACTGTCCGATCCTGATTTCGTTCCCCGTCCTACTGGACGGTGGTTCGATCCCATGGGGTACGAAATTATTATCAACTAAAATAAAAAAAAATAAAAAAAATTCCCCCTCGGTACATATATGAAAATATATCATATGTTCCGAGGTAGAGCAGAATATGATATTAAAGGACATTTGGTAGCTCGAATGATGTTTTATATGAATCACGGTGATGTGATAAATATTCATATATATATATATATATATATATATATATATATATATATATATATATATATATATTGCTTGTCCATAACACAATTCAATCGTTAAAGATTTGCGAATATCGGCATTGTCAGTTTATGCTATTTCTATTTCTTGCCCTCTCTTAATTGATAAGCACATATTTTGAATAATAATAATATAATAATAATAATAATAATAATATAATATAATAATAATAATAATAATAATAATAATAATAATAATAATTAGGGAAAAACTCTCTATCACGAGAGTATATATCATGTTCTAAAGGGTCCACAATAATACAAAGTGTAAAAAGTCCGTGTATAATTTTGAAGACTTTACAGAAAGCTTTCAAACCCTTCCCTGGGTTCATCTTCAGTCCAAATGAACAATAAGTTACGACAAGTACAGAGGTAAATTTAAAAAACAAGAGTCGTTGAAGATCGTTGACAACGGTCGTTAACTCGTTAATGGGCCAGGTGAAGAAAGAGGGGGTAGTTAACAGCAACTAGGTGATACCCTCTCCCCTATCAATCCTTCTGGCTGCAATCCTGTTGGATTCTTCGACAGGTTGTTGCACATTAACACGAAGTCCTTCATTCAGGGCGTAGATTGGGCACCGTTATCAGACTCCCCCGGGGCAGCGGTTACCTGGACTGGAAGAGGCAAGGCAGAGGCAGCATCAGGAGAGGGAAAAACAGAGCCTGTCCTACAGTTAAAATCTTTTAAAAACATACTAGTAATATAAAAATTAACAAATGGGTCTTCGTTGACAAAAGACTTGTTTCCTTTGAATGATTCTCCCAAACTTATAGCAGCTCCCTCGACTAGTCGTCTGACATTTACATTGTTACTTTTAAAGATAATTTTAGCCTCGTTCCAGTTGGGTCTATGATCATTCCTGAATGCATGTGCTACTATTGCGCTGTTTTGTGATTGTAGTTCATAAGCTCGCTTATGTTCGCCCAAACGTATATCTAGTCCCCGTCCACTTTCGCCAAAATATTTACTATTACAATCCATAAACGCCTGGGACTATGGGATTTTTATCATTGTTATTGTTTCTTACGATGGAACGTCTTAATAATAATAATAATATAAGGGGAACCGGACAGATTCCCGAAAGCTATCCTTAAAGTTTTAAATTTAAATATATGAACATTTACATAACTGTGGATTTGTTTCTCCATTTGAAGACTCGTGCTATTATGAGGATTTTTTAATAATAATAATAATAATAATAATAATAATAATAATAATAATAACAGCGGCATAATATCAGGCCCTAAGAACCAGATATGTTCAAAGAACGATAGACGGAAATAACATCTCTCCCATATGTAGGAAGTGCAATACGAAAAATGAAACCATAAACCACATAGCAAGCGAATTCCCGGCACTTGCACAGAACCAGTACAAAAAGTGGCATGATTCAGTGGCAAAAGCCCTCCACTGGAGCCTGTGCAAGAAACATCAGCTACCTTGCAGTAATAAGTGGTACGAGCACCAACCTGAGGGAGTGATAGAAAACGATCAGGCAAAGATCCTCTGGGACTATGGTATCAGAACGGATAGGGTGATACGTGCAAATAGACCAGACGTGACGTTGATTGACAAAGTCAAGAAGAAAGTATCACTCACTGATGTCGCAATACCATGGGACACCAGAGTTGAAGAGAAAGAGAAGGAAAAAAATAAGTATCAAGATCTGAAAATAGAAATAAGAAGGATATGGGATATGCCAGTGGAATTCGTACCCATAATCATAGGAGCACTAGGCACGATCCCAAGATCCTTGAAAAGGAATCTAGAAAAACTAGAGGCTGAAGTAGTTCCAGGACTCATGCAGAAGAGTGTGATCCTAGAAACGGCGCATATAGTAAGAAAAGTGATGGACTCCTAAGGAGGCAGGATGCAACCCGGAACCCCACACTATAAATACCACCCAGTCGAATTGGAGGACTGTGATAGAAAAAAAATAGAAAAAGAAAAAAATAATAATATAGCCACTAACATCGTTCTTAACACTTCATCTCTCTAGCCATTGTCTGGATCCTAGACTTCTGAATATCATGCATAGACGAGGGGGAGGGGGTGAGGGAGGGGGTGCTTTAATGCCTTCTCCCTCAAGTAGCCATTCAAACCCAACAGATTAATTAAGCCATCAAGCACGTGCCTAAGGCAAGACGGGGCTGAATCGAAATGGAGCGAAGGAAAGCGAATAATGGAAAGGTAGTTATTGTAATATAATAATGTATGAGGAAAAATCTACCGGTGGGACTATTGATGTATCAAAAGGAGAAACGTTTTATTTTTATTTTTGTTATTTTTTGGCTAAAATCGGACCGCTCTCTCTCTCTCTCTCTCTCTCTCTCTCTCTCTCTCTCTCTCTCTCTCTCTCTGTCAAAAACTTTTTATAATAGAAAAAATAAAATTCAGAATATCCACTCTGCAACTACTACTTCTTCTCTCTCTCTCTCTCTCTCTCTCTCTCTCTCTCTCTCTCTCTCTCTCTCTCTCTCGTAGTAGTAGCCATCTTGCTTGGTGAGACGTACCCGCGTGAAGATAAAGCGTCTTCTAAGTTAGTTTATTAAGTGTAATACTATAAATCAGAACAAGATGGCAGTAAGTTCCAACTGCGGGAAGAGGTGGCGTAATTTGGCGTGTTTAGCAGATTCGCAATACGATGAGGTAGCAGGAAGGGAACTGGCATTTCTCATCTATGAAATCAGCAACAGTCCTAACCAAAAAGATACAAAAGCATTCATAGATATATTAGAAGGATATAATCCTTCAAACTGGAACAAATCTAATGAAAACATCTTGAAAATAATTGAAGAAGTTCCAAATAAAATCCAAGTGGTCAAGAGACTCATAAAGAAAAATATACATAAACCAACTATTCCGACAAAGAAAATGAATAAGGTGAATCTTGTGAATATCCTAATTGATGCATTAGGAAAAAGAATTGCCAAAAGCATGCAAAACTGTGTAAGGTTTGGTATAGCATAGTCAATCCACAAAACCTAATCAGAAATGTGCTGCATGCAACATTCCGACCCATCCACAGTGTGCTGAGGTAATACAAGATTTGAGAAAGATACAAGAATTTTTTGTTCAACATGTCTATCATGGATAGACAATGTTATTAAATCAAGATTGAATGTACAAAATAGTTGAGGAGAAGAAGAAGAGAGAAGAAGAAGAAAAAGAAGAAGAGGAAAACGGAAGAGAAGTAAACAAAAATGAAATGACAGAAAAAAAATAAGGAAAAACAAAGAACAAGATAAAAGTATGGATGCAGAGATACTCATTGATACTACATATGAGGCTAATAAAAGACAGCACATAACCTACGAAGGAAATAAATTACGATATGACAACAGAAAAGCAATCCCGAAGAGGCGGCTACCCAGATCTATACAATGACGGGAAAGAGGAAAAAATAGACAAGAAAGACAAAATCTGCAACCTTTTGAAAAGAGGGAATTGCAGATTTGGAGAAAGATGTTACTACAAACATCCTAAGATATGTCAAAACTATGAAATATATGGTAAATGTGCATACTTAGATGGATATGGGGATGATTGCAGAGATCTGCATCCAAAAATATGTAAAAACCTAAAAGAAGGAAAAGGATGTAAGTTCGACAAAAAATGCAAATATATGCACCCTGTAGCCATGAATCATAATCAAATAAATAACCTAAGCCAAGTAATAAAATCCAAAATAAGAAAGAAACAACAAATAAAGAGAGAAATCAAGAATATCAGGTAAAAGAGAGAAAAGCAAACCACCAATGAAGATATGCAGAGGTGTCAGCAAAAAATTTCAAAGCATCAGCTCCGAAATTCTACTCAAGAGATAATAACTGTATTTATTATGCAAGAGGATATTGCAGAAACGAAAATTGCAGATTTCAGACACAAAATGAATAATTATGATGAAGGAAGATCAAATATTATGCGGAAAAGTTGGATTTTTTAATGTCAGAATTTCTGGAAATGAAAAAAAGAACAACATACCAGAACAGGAAAGAGACATGGGAAAATCCTTATTACTACCAGTATTAAATGAAGGAGAAACACGCAAACCATCATAGTGATGAATGCGCAGGTTTTAGTTACGAGTAACTCAAAAAGAAAAATAGAGTACTTAGAAGAACTAACCCAAAATGAAAAGAAAATAGATATAATGAATATAAGTGAAAACCTGGTATTTTCCCAAGAGACTGGGAATGATGATCAAATAAAAGGGTTCCAAACTTATAGATCATAGAAAAATAGGAATCAAGGGGGAACCGCAATATATGGGAAAGACAAAAAACAAGGAAAAATATATGAGAAATATAGTAAACTCAGAATGTGAACTAATAGCGGTAGAATTTGAATCTGAAAAAATTGATGAACATAGTAATTATATAGACCTCCTAATACTAAAGAGTTTGACTTAATAATTGAAAAATTGGATGATATATGTAGAAATCACAAGGACTGACTATTCTCCTATCTGGTGACTTCAAACTTTCCTTTCGTAGAATGGAAAGAACGAATAGGAGATTGTGGTTGTACTTATACATATAAAAAAGAGAGTAATAGTAGTGCAGAAGATAAGAGGCAATTTGAAAAGCTATTAGATATGCTACTAGAATACAACATTCAACAAATAAATCACCTGCCAACAAGAAAGGAAAATACTTTAGACCTAGTATTTGTGAACGAGATGAATTATGTTAAAGAAATAATAGTTTATAATGCGAGTATTTCAGACCATAATGTTCATAGAATTAACAGTTCATTCCAAAGCAAGTGAAAATAGAGATAAGCAAGAAATGAAAAAGTGGGAAGGATATGGAAAATACAACTTTCTACAGTATAAAAAATATAAAATGGTCAGAAATTAATGAAGAATTAAACAAAGATTGGGATAACATTTTCGTAAGTGATGACATAAGGGTAAATACGGAGATATTATATATAAAATATTGGAGAAAATAGTGGAAAAATATATACCGAAGAAGAAAAGTAAACATCATTCATGCATACCAAGAGACAGAAGGATCTTGTTCCAGAAAATCAGAAAGTGGAAAAAAGGTCTTGCAAACGAAAAAAATGCATGGAAAGTTTATAGAACTAAAAACGTAAGATAACAAAAATGCAGAACAAAAGATATACAATCAAAAGAAAATGAAAAACGGGACTTGGAAGAAAAAACCCTATTAAATATCAAGCAAAACCCCAAACTATTATACTCATATGCGAAGAAGATGAATAAAAGAAGAATAGAAATACGCCCTCTGAGTTTTTAATTGAAGGGAGATTAACGAATGAAAAAAAGGAAATTTGCAACATACTGGCCAGAACGATATAAGAGAGAATTCACCCCTAGAATAGATAATGAAGATAATGATATAGAAGTAAGGGAAGAAAATAGTGAATATTTAGCTGACATAGAAATTAATGAAGCTGATATTGTTGTGGCAGGAGGGGCAATTAATGAAATTAAAAATGGAGCTGCTGCAGGGCCGGATGGAGTCCCTGCTATTTTGTTAAAGAAAGTAGTTCATTCTATCGCAAAGCCACTTGCAATATTATTAAGACAAAGTGTAGATACAGGCAAGATTTATGATGAGCACAAATTAGCATATATCACCCCTACTTTCAAAAGTGGATCAAGACTAGAGGCCAGTAATTATAGGCCTGTGAGTCTAACATCACATATTATGAAAGTGTATGAAAGGGTAATGAAGAAAAATATTATGAAACATTTAATAAAAAATAATTTGTTTAATATAGGACAACACGGTTTCGTACCCAGAAAAAGTACACAAACCCAACTATTAGTCCACCGTGAGAACATATTCAAAAATATGAAAAGCGGAAATGAAACAGATGTGGTTTATCTAGACTTTGCAAAAGCTTTTGACAAAGTAGACCATAATATATTAGCAAAGAAAATTAGAAAACACAATATCGTAGATAAAGTAGGAAGATGGTTAAAAGAATTTTTACACAACAGAAAACAGATAGTTATTGCAAACGATGAGAAATCGGATGAAACCAAGGTAATATCCGGTGTACCGCAAGGTACAGTGTTAGCTGCAATACTGTTTGTTATTATGATTGAAGACATAGACAATAATGTTAAGGATTCGGTAGTGAGTAGTTTCGCAGATGACACAAGAATAAGTAGAGAAATTACTTGTGATGAAGATAGGAACGCTCTACAAAGAGACCTTAACAAAGTATATGATTGGGCAGAGGTAAATAGGATGGTATTTAACTCTGATAAATTTGAATCAATAAATTATGGAGACAGAGAAAGAAAGCTATATGCATATAAGGGACCTAATAATGAGACCATCACAAATAAGGAAGCAGTTAAAGACCTTGGTGTGATGATGATAGGACCATGTTTTTTATGCAATGATCAAATAGCACTCTGTTGGCAAAATGTAAAGCAAAATGGGAATGTTGTTACTGGCACTTCAAAACAAGAAAAGCTGAACACATGATTATGCTTTATAAAACATATGTTCGTAGTCCCACTTGAATATTGCAATATGATATGGTACCCACACTATCAAAAGGATATTGCACAAATAGAGTGTACAAAGGTCCTTTACAGCTAGAATAGAAGAAGTTAAGGACCTAGACTACTGGGAAAGACTACAATTCTTAAAATTATATAGTCTAGAAAGGAGAAGAGAACGCTACATGATAATTCAGGC
>NC_087206.1:63142603-63160103 GCF_015104395.2 Macrobrachium nipponense | reverse complement strand
GCGCACATTATATAAAAAGCAAAGCAAAGCAAGGAAAAAAAACTTGCTTGAAGAAAATAAACAAAAAAGGGTATTCACATCATTAAAGCTACCAAGGAAACAAAAGCTTGCTAGAAGAAGATAAACAAAAAGGATATTCACATTATCAAAGGTACCAAGAAAAAAAAAGCTTGCTTGAAGAAAATAAACAAAAAGGGTATTCGCATTATCAAAGCAACCAAGCATAGTGTCAGTAGTGTAGTTTGATCCAGTTTTTAAAAGGATATGCGTGAAAGGATGTGTAACTGATTTTATTTTTCACGAAACTTTCGATGATAGGCCAGCAGCGTTTTCATATCTGCTTTTGTGCGTCAAATGTCCAACCAGTTAGCCAGATGAAAGAGCAGGGAATATGATACTTGTGAACAATGTTCTGCCGAATTGCAACTCTCACAGCGTGAGTGAATGAAACAAGCGTGTTAGATGATCATTGTACTATCAGCTTCGATCGTAATGTCCTTCGTCAATAGTTAATATGTTGGGTTGATGACTTCGAGTTATCGCCGTTGCAGAGATATTGCTGTCATATGGGCCAAGTAAAACCAGGAAATACGGATTTGTTGTCCAACTATTAAAGTCAGTTTTAGGCAGAATCTCTCTCTCTCTCTCTCTCTCTCTCTCTCTCTCTCTCTCTCTCTCTCTCTCTCGTTTAAAGGCACCGTGTTCATAAACATTTTAGTTTATCCCTTGCATGAGAAATGTCATTATGGAAATGAAAAGTTCCATTATGCTATGAATTTCATTTTTTGGAGAATACATATTTTAAATTGAATATTATTTTACCATGTACCTTTTTTCTATGAGACACGTTCTCTCATTCATTCATTTATTTATTGAAACGACGAACTTACGTTTTAGTAGGAACAAAACTGTTCTAAAAGTTTTAAAACTCTCGCTGGAAGAAAATCACTTTGATAGTTGGTAAAAGAGCTTTGCATGCCCGGAGTCACTCAGAATGTCAGCACGCTGGATGGGTTTCCTTCTCTCTCTCTCTCTCTCTCTCTCTCTCTCGTCTCTCTCTCTCTCTCTCTCGCCGTCTCTCTCTTCTCTCTCATCTCTCCTCTCTCTCTCTCTCTCTTCGGCCACTTTGCAAGATTTCATGGGCAACTGACCTGAAGAGGATATGGAATATGTTTTGATATATATTATATATTATGTATAATATATATATTATATATATTATATAATAAATTTAATATATATATATATATATCTATATATATATTATATATATATATATATAAATATAAATATTATATATAATATATATTATATATTTAATATATATATATATATATTGTTCTGAACTGCTTGTTCATTCTTGAAAAATGTAGTTTAAAACTGAAAAAATTGGCCTTGAATGGAGGAATGAGAGGTCACAACAAAGAAAAGAGGGAAAAACTATGGCAGAAGGCCGATATTACTGAGGAAGGGGGAATTTACATAAAAGCTGGTCTTTAGTTTGAAGTGCACTATATTTACATCAATTTACATAGGTCCAGGAACTAATAAGGTGGTTGACTGTCGATCCGCCGGAAACACATGGCTGGGGGCAACCAGACACTGCGTTCAGAATTTTGCGCAAACAGGTTATTGAAAATGCAAGGCTTATTCTAAGGGTTCCCAAGTTCTACCACAATTAGGCATGGTGTTTGTCTGCAAAGAGATGGTATACTGGCATAAGGCAAGGGGCACACGTGGGTGAGCGTTGCACACCACTTTCTCTCAATCAAAAGTTTACAGGCCACTCAGGGGGATTGAAAATGACAGAGAATTTACACAGAGGCAATTATTTCGTTGCTTGAATTTACTAGGGGATGCTATACTAGTATCACAAGGGGAGCAATCACAGCCTGAACCAAGATGAGGGGGGGGGGGATGAGAAGCTAAACGAAGGAGGGGGGAAGTCGCCTTGGAAAAATGGAAATGAAATACAGACAAAAGGCAAAACAATTCCCTGGCTGAACTGGAATTTATTCTCACAGTACCTGGAAATCCTGGGCTGGGTAGTCTTCTTATCTGCTGATGTTTCTGTGCACTATGGACGTATAAAAATACTTGGGATTTCCCCAGAGGAGGCAGGGGGGAGCAGAAAGGGGCGAAGTGTTGTCTGCAGGGCGAGATAGCTTCTGGCTTCTCCCAGGTCTAAGGATCTCCTGAGAGTGAACTGCTGGGTTCCTGCCCTTTTAAGACTTCTCCTGGTAAGCAACGCCCAATCCCTGTGTGGGGTAAATGACTGAGAGCCAATGGGAGAAGAGATAGCTTTCTAGAGAATGGATGCTTTCAGTTCAAAGGGGCAACTTGCATATAAACAAGGATGCATGAATCTTGTTATAAGAGATTTTACTTTCCTTGGTTCTGGCTTAAAATCTTGAACAATATATATACACACCATGCATTAAGTTACAATTGTCCTTTAATATCCAATTCGCTCTACCTCGGAATTAATATATTTTTATATATGTTAACCGAAGGTGATATTTTTTTTTTCTAGTGAAGATTGGCTTTTGTTTTATGTTTGTGTGTTTTTTTGTTTTTATTTCAGTAAATGTGGTTGTAAGAGAAGCAAAAGTATGCTGGTGATTTTTTTAAATTTTTTGGGTAGGGGACGCCTTTTTTTTGTCTGTCGCCCATCGTAAGAGGAATGAAGGAATTTAGGTTACTATAACCTTCGCATTCCCCTTTGGCAACGGCTGAATGTGATATAAGTCAATTAATTAACCCCCCAATCCTTCATAACGTCCTTGCTAGAAAATGTAAGAATAAAGTTACCCAAGTATGGATTGAAATCTCCAAATAATATCCTTAACGCTTTCTGTATGAAGCAGGCGAATACGACTTCGTAAAGGCAAAAGGCAGAAATATTTCAGATGTCAGAGCAAATATCGCAAGTCCTCTTGATTAAACAGAGAGAAATCTTTAAAAGTTTTCTTTTAAAGAATAACAACAATTTAACCTTCGTGTTGCTTTTGTTTGTTGAAATTGGCCCCGTTGTGTTACCAGTTTTTGCCGTCTTTTCGGAATGCGTTATTCCTAGTAATCAAAATTGTGAATTGTAAGCTTTCTTGAATATATTATTGTATATAATTCGATTAAGTTTCCATAATTCTTACGAAGCTGAATGTCTTGACCTCTCAGTTATTGCAAATGATTCGTGAGAGTATGTCTAGCCTGAGCATCAGCGTTTGTCCCGGTAACTACAGATTCGTAGAAAGCCAAAATAAACCTTGTAAAGGTGTGGGACAAAAAGGGCATTACTCTAAGGAGCATCTTCAAACAATTGAGGAAAACGTCTTCCAATTTTACGTCATACCTGGCAGCATTCAGTGAACGTCTTGTCGAGCCATGAATTAAGATATTTGTCGTGCAATTTTTCAGGAACAGTCATGGTTATGAGGAAGACAAATAAGAGCTGGAGGGGAGGAGGAGGAGACTCGTTCTACGAAACCGAACTTTTTGTTTTTTATCCGCGAATTCCGTCAAGGCTCCGCATTTCTAGTTGTTTACTTTCGTGTTGCAAGAACTAGGAACGTTTGTAAGGTAAACGGTCGAATATGCGGTCAGTGTGCTCCGCTCTTCTGCCAATGTTTGCGTATGAATGTTTTATCGGTAAGAAGAAGAAGAAGAAGAAGAAGCAGGAATGCCTTTATTTATTCGTCGGAGCTGCTGTGTTTTAGGTCAGTCTTGAGTTTCGTCGTTTAAAAACGAATTCAGGTCATTTTCGGTTGCTTTTTTTTCAGGTTGGCAATCGTAGGTGTGCAGCAGACAAAAGCACAGCTTCTCTGATCATTTCTTTCTCTATTAATTGTATGACCATCGTGTTTAGTATAAAGCTAATTTGATATAGATGTAATAAAACGCTGAACTCCAAGAAGAGTTTGTCTGACTATAATGCCCCTTGTACTTTTAGTGGGTATTAGTGTCTTGATATAAGTTTCTCATGCTGATCCACACCAGTGCTTGTATGAAAGATTGTTCGATTTTACATTCTTGAGACAAGGCATTGCAAAAGTAATTAAAAAGCATTATATACCACATGTGCCATACTTCAGAGTATTGCAGGATTGATACCGATGACTTTCAACATAGTGAATTGTGGTTGCTGAATAATAATTTTAGGATAAAGGTTGAAAACTTTGAGCTGAATTATCTGCATTTTATATATGAACTAATGATGGCAGAGAAGATGGACGTGTAAAGAGAGGTTATGTATCGACGGAAATATGCATCAAAGTATTTTTAGGTAGTTTGTTCACGAGGAGAAGATAGAGAAGAATAGTTCGGGTGGAAATAATACATTATTCGAAAGTGCTGAGAGAAAGGTCAAGAGGGCGTCCAAGAACGGAAGAGCTTTGAAATTCAGGACAGTGAGAGGAATTAAAAATGTATTGAAGAAAACGAGGAAGTCTGTAGTTTGGGGAAGGAGGATGTGTTGTAAGATTGATTGTTTTTTTTCTTCACTCTTGAAGCGACAAAAAAATGGTTGTAGACGCCGTAAAATAATAAGTCGCAATTATCAGTTTGTAGTATAAAAAACGCGACATAAAGTTCAAACATTCAATATTACAATTTTTCTTTATAGCAGAGGTGAGCCAGTCTCTGGGAAACCGTTTTCCTACTCATCGCCCTGAAAATGTAAACATAAAACAAAGACATGTGATAAGTGTGGAATTGAGGTAATGTAAGATTGGAAAATATAAATATAACGAAGACTAGGACATAAAATTCATGTTCAGATAAAGTAAAAGGACAGTATTATAAACGCATAACATTAACACACGTTTTAGCAATCACCGTTGCATTATTCTTCAGAAACATCTTTTATCAAACGATTTTATGGTGCCAACTCCACGACTAGAAAGGATGGTAGTTCTACTATTAACAATATTTAAGCATTTCGGTTTTTGAGATTCTCCCTGTACACCTATTTTCTCCGGATTATAATATCGCATCTTTTAACAATCGCCTATTCTAGGATTAACGCCCAAACATTTTTTGAATTCCAGTCTTTTAATCACCGTTGATAATTTTTCCTTTCCTCTTCCTAAATGAAAATTGTCTACGCTGAACTTTTTAAAAGTGTGGATAAGAAAACTCTGACTTTCTGTCATATCCCAAAGTCTTGTCTATTTCCAGCTTCCAAAGAAATTGCAAAAACAGTTTTGATTTTCGGGACCAAAGAAACGTTCGTTGTCACCTGAAAGATTTAAGGATAAACTTTGACCTCTTGCGAGATTACCTAAACTTTGGACCTTGGCCTCAACTTACTTGAATTTTAAGAAGCACTAGCTCGCCCCACACAAACATATTCAATATTGTTGTTTCATAAAAAAAATTCCCTTTCCGCTATTATCAGTTTTAATTCAAATTCTGTGCAGTATTTTTGTTTATGAAATTCCCTTTCCGCAATTATCAGTTTTAATTAAAATTCTGTTTAATGTTATTGTTTTATAAAATTCCCTTTTCGTTATTATCAGTTTTAATTCAGATTCTGTTTAATAATTTTGTTTTATAAAATTCCTTTTCCTCTGTTATCAGTTTTAATTCAAATTCTGTTCAATATTTTTGTTTGATAAAAATTCCCTTTCCGCTTTTAGCAGTTTTAATTCAAATTCTGTTCAATATTTTTTGTTTCACGAAAATCTCTTTCAGCTATTAAAAATTTTAATTCAAATCCTGCTTAATATTTTTTTTTATTTTTTTTTTTTAAATTCCCTTTCCGCTATTGTCAGTTTTAATTCAAATTCTGTTCTGTCATCGTTAAACTAGATCTGCGTCTATCTTTATCTTTCCCGTGCAGTAATAATAATGAAAAATACATTCTCTATTATCATTGTATTTCAGTTTAATTTTCACCTTTTCCCCATCAAGATGGTGTCAACAGAACCCTAAATCTGTTATCTTTCTGGTTTTTAGTTTGTATTTATATATGTATGTTATTATTATTATTATTATTATTTTTTTTTTTTTTTTTTTTTATTTAAACCTTGATGATGATGTGTGTGTGCTTGATTATGTATACATAATTGTATATGCGTGAATATTAATTTAAGCACGAATATGTGGCTTGTGTATGAAAAATAGCTGGTGATTAACTGGATCTTCCCCCAAATTTCCTGGAACGCCTGAAGGAAATAGACCCAGGTGTTGATTTTTACGATTTCTTCCAGGATGACCTAAAATACTGAACAATAATCCTAAGCCTAAAGTTCCCCTCTGTCTCGTGTTATTGAATTGGGCCATTGTCGTCGATTCTGTCAATTCATTGAATTAAGTTAGGCTGACGTTGAGAATCTATTCTAAGGCTACCACATGGTCCAGATTCAAATCTTGTTTAGTGTCAATCTTCGGAAGACCGTCTGCATATGACCTCAGCTAGTTTTGTCCTTTTTTTCATAATTTCTCCGATGACTTTTGTGAGTAAGACGTGTTTACTTTAGGAGTGTATGAATGCAGATTTTTTTCCAACAGAGTATCACGTTCTTATCCTGGAAGGACAATTACTAAAGGCGCTAATTGCGTATTGAAACAGGGTCATCCTCAGGTGTGGATGATGTAATTTATAATTAAGTGAATACTGAAGAACATCACTCTTTCGAACAATCTTGTCTAGATTTAAATACTCGAGAGGACTACTGCTTTCTGGACAGGAGGTCATTGGTGTCTTCCTTCACGTACTGTTGAGGCGAAGGTGAGAAAGAATAGCATAGGGCCACCTGTTGAACTTACACTCATAAACTCTCTTCATTATATATAAGGAATTAAAATCATGGACATTCCACAGTTACGAGTACACTAGTGTCATGCAATCAAATGGCAGGGGTGAAAAGAAGTTCTACTTAATCAACAGGCCAGAATAATCATTGTTTTCATGTCCGTGTATCTTATTGATCGCTTCTGAGAGTTAAACAAAAAGAGTGAATTTAGTTTTGTATGACAGTGTGTCGTCATTAGGGTAAAAACGGGAAAACATTACATCTGTCCATTTTGTCAATGTAACCACTTGGATTAATAGTGACAGTTTGTAAGTACGTAGATGACCTTGTAAAATTAATTTGTTCTATGGCGCATCAGTATGCCGTGACCGGATATAATAAATTAGAAGCCATAATAATGTATATGATTCTGTATTTGTCCAAAATACAAAAGGGTTAAAAACAGGTCCTCAACGGTCCTCCTCAGAGTTGGCTGAGGAGAACAGTTGTGCAAACGGTCGAAGCCTCCCTGTTTTTAACCTTTTTCAACCTTTTTGTATTTTGGGAAATCACAGCATCATAGACACTATTTTGGCTTTTAACTCAGATTAACTTTTATTATCAGGACAGTTGTGCAAACGCTCAAAGCCTCCCTGTTTTTAACCTTTTTGTATTTTGGAAAATTTCAGCATCAATGACGTAAGTATGGCTCTTAACTCAAATGGACTTTTCGTATCACGATTCCATAACTTGATTTGCGTTTTGCCCTAAATGTCAAATGGAATCGTCCTCGTCACAGGATTTGTCATGAAAGAACCTTTTGTACTCGGAGGGGAAAAAATGAGGAACTTTTGCCATGAATCAAACAGATTTCGAAAGCGGAATCCTAAAGAAACGAAATTGCTAGTACCGTATACGTACTAGACCCCGGAATGTAAATATTCAGAAACAGCTGCGACACAGCATGCGGCAGAAGGGGTGCCAAAGGGGTGCCAAAGGGGGTGCCAAAGGGTGCCAAAGGATAACCAGACCAGGCACCGAGCGTTCGTTGACCGAGAGGTTGAGGCAAAAGATAAACAAATTTTCGTTGTGGCTCTCGGCTGGATGAATTCTGTGATACAGTTGTGTGACCTTTCGGGGATCGGCATTTCATTTTTATTTATTCATTTTTTTTTATAAATAATTTCATTTTCACTCTTGCATGAGAAGAGAGGAGAGAGAGAGAGAGAGAGAGAGAGAGAGAGAGAGAGACCTTACCTTACAGACCTTACAGAGAGAGAGAGAGAGAGAGAGAGAGAGAGAGAGAGAGAGAACTTGTGAACTATGGTAACGAATGTCCAATTGAACGATTATTTCTAATGAAATATTCCTTATTCATTTAAATTTTCGTTGGTAAAATGACGTTCTATTAGACCGCAGATTTTAGCACGTGCCTCGAGTAAACTGGAGGTTGGATCACGCCTTGTTCGTTATTGTTGGCATAATAGATAACTCTTGACTGGTATGCCATGTAGTGTTTCTCTGTTATTTTGATATATTTGTATTCTTTTTGCGAGGTGATAGTTAATTTTTTGAAAACTATTTAATTGTCATGAAATTAGTTTAATTTCTCTTAGATGCCTGGATTGCATTTGTGTCCTAGATTTGTTTATATATATATATATATATATATATATATATATATATATATATATATATATATATATATATATATACATATATACACACATCACACACACACACACATATATATATATATATATATATATATATATATATATACATATACACACACACATATATATACACATATATATATATATATATATATATATATATATATATATATATATATATATATATATATATGTATAATTAACATCAAAGAGCGTGCCCCCACCACTGTTTTAATATTTGGTATGCGTTTAGCCAGAGCGTTAGGCGAACTGGTTACACTCAGTCCCCCCCCTCTCTCTCTCTCTCCATTGTCCAAGGTAATCAAATTAGAGTCGGAGCTACAAAAATATATACTTTTATTGAAAGCAAAGTACTAGTTGAATAATTCATGTTCTTACAGGATCATTAATGGAATGATCATAGTTCAAGTCTCACAGACAACCCCCTGGTATTTAATAGTCTCATTCAGTAATTAGTCACACCAATTATCTCTTCTCCAAAATATAATAGTTCCCTCCACTAGGACACTCGGTCCCCCCACTAGAACCGCCCATTACAGCTTGCAATTTCACACACTTTCAAAAGGAAACACCGCGGCATACGCCATCGTGGCTCTGCCTTTCTCGCACAGACCTCTCCGTAAGTCTTCCCCTAGTTTTGGCTAAAGATGCCATTATGAACGGAAGAGGCGCACACGTACAGATGAATTCACACTCTTCATCAACGCCCCAATTAACTGGTCACAGCCAGTTTTCAAAGGCACCTTGAACAAGCCCTCATGAACTCACATACCCACAGAACGAACATTGACCTGCTTAAGTAAGCATCTTAGTGTTACACCATCCCAGAAAAGATTTATCAGCTTTCTCTAGGTTCTAAAAAAGTCACAACACAGCACATCATAATGGTATATTAAACATATTATTAATTATAGCCCTCTTTCACCTAAGAGATGCTCTGCCACCTAGAATTGCTAGCACCTGCCTAGCCATAGCTCACATAAAACAGCTCAATATACACACAAAACACATTGGCTGGCTCAAAACACAAAATATAGTAATAACCGCATGTCTCTGGCAGTATAAAGTAATGTCTATCACGCTTCATCTCCAATAACAATCGGGCGTATAAACTTTTTCTGGATCTTGGATTCTTGAATATCCCTGTTTGTCTGCAACTGCCTGCACAGACGTAGCATGCTGTAGGAAGGCGAAAGGTCTCCCTGTGGAAAACATCTAACGGCTTCTGTAGACCCAAAAACGCTGTAGTACTCTGTAGACTCGTAGAAACTCTCGTAATCAGGCAAACGGCAGCAACATCTCTGCAACAGCTGGTGGGTGTCTTGCTAGCATCGGGGAACGACGATTATGGTGTGTTTAAGTATGTCAGTCAAGTCATCGGTCAATCAAAAAAGAAAATTAACCCCAGACATACTACTTCTATCAAATAATGACTTCAAAAATTCAGAAATACTAACAGAACGTCTCCCAGCTAACTCCATTTAATATGACCACTATATCATAAGTCATCGTTACAACTCAGTAAAAAAAAAAAAATATTAATTTCTCTAACTTAATTCTCCAAACTTACACACCAGCACACACAATCCAGAACTCACAGCAACTCCACGGACTTCTGCACTCACATTTCAAACTCAAATTCTCACGAGCAAAAAAAAAAAAAAAAAAAAAAAAAAAAAAAAAAAAAAAAAAAAAAAAAAAAAAAAAAAAAAAAAAAAAAAAAAAAAAAAAAAGGTAATGAGCCCAAGAAAAAAAAAAAAGTCACGTAATAAGCCCAGCCCCAAAAATGAAAAATGTTCTCTCAAGCTCTGATATTTCAACAACCCACAAAATCAGTAAAAATTCTCCAATGATTAACAGCAAAAATCCCTCACTGCTCACATAATTAATTTCAAAACACCCATTTATGTAAATCACAACCCCGATAAATTACATCTCCCGTCCAAAAAGAAATGCTATTTTAAGCTCAATCCCCAATTACATCTCTCGTAGGAAAAGGAAAAAAAAATAAAAAAATAAAAAGATAATCACAAGCAAACTTCCCCATCAAAAAGCACATAATATATGATTGATATACATAACCCCGCGTTTTCTCCAACAAATGCAATATGCATAGTTACGGAATTTTTGCCATCGCAACTATTCAATCTATCGGACACGACCAGAAAGCAACCCCTTACACGTGCACTTTCATGAAATCCTATGGTCAACATTTCCAGATATTGCAAAAACTCTGAGCAATCACCACTAGAGGAAAAGAGTCAGCACACCGGACTCATCACAGTACTGTCAACAAAAAATCCACCTGCGGACACATCAGGTGCTCGAACTGCAGCATTAAAATGTCTAGTCAGACTCACAACTTCAGAAACCCATGATTCTCAAAAAAAAGGTTCTATACTGACGTGATATCAGCACATTTCACAAAATTATCTCCAGGATATGACTAAGCTGGTCAAAGATTGTCTCGAAGACATATCTCTCACATGATACTACCCAATTATAAAAAAAAATTATCACATATTTGGGATAAAAAACTACGATAAACTCATAATTCAGCAATTAATAACATCTCCATAAGACCACAATGCAGTAATGCCTCCAATTAGTCACGAAACTAAAAAGAACCCCAGAGCTCTTCTCTTGGCTCGAAAAAACTCCAGGAATTCAACTAAAAAAAAAACATAACCACAAAAAAGGTCACCCCCAAAGATTAATGCCATCCACATATATATATATATATATAAATCACCATCTTAATAATAAAACCACTCCGGTGATGAAAATGTTACCTCCATTTAATTAATAACCACACCACCATATTCCCCCTTATTTCACCAATAACCATGTGTTAATAAAACCACCACTCCAGCAATAAAAAATATTCACCTCTGTTTCGGCAAAGAAATACTTACCTTTATTTCACCAATAACTCCATGTGGAATAAAACAAGTCTCCAAAAACTATTATATCTCCAAGCAAGATAATAAAAAATGTAACTCCATCTCCAAAAAATGCAATCAAAGCATCCAGCAGATACACTAAAAAAATATTGCCACATGTCTCCTCAAAAAAGTGTCTCCATTTGCAACAAAGATGGCTGCAAAATAATAGAACTAAACATAGCTCTTAGCACCATAGGCCTAGACTGTGGATATTAGATCTCCAACACAATAAAAAAAATATCAAATGGCCAAAATATTATATCTCCAATATATTATATCTCAAATTATATCTCCAAAATAATATACCTCCAATTCTCCAGAGAATAACTCAATGTTATAGTAATAAACTATAAACTCTCTGCTTAGCATAACAGATGAAAAAGGGCAAAAACTCGACAAATATAAATTGCACAAGAAATTCTAGAAAAATCACCAATGTGCCACACCTCATTATAACAAAACTCCAAATTCAAAGTATCTAAGCAAAGACTTCTCCATATGCACTATGGCATAGGCCAATAGAAACTTAGCCAAGTTTCCTATCTCTGGCAAAATTGTCACAAATACAACAAAAGTATTGTGCAAGAAACCCACAACTTCTGGAACATAAATATCCAGAAAAAAAAATGTAGTGCCATTACGTATGCATTAAAAAAAAAATGCAAAAATTCTCCCATAAATCTCTCTGCAGCATCAAAAGGATGAAATCATAAACACGTCCCTGAACAATAACTAAGTCACGAACTGAGATATTGAAAAATTCTCACAAACTGGAGAGAAAAAACAAATTCAAACTCGCCCATGATAAAAAAACTTACGTCAGCGATGGCTAACTTGAAAAAAGAAAAATCAACAGCACTGTTAACTATCCCCCGTGACTCACGTAGATGTCAAGCAATTATCTGCAGAACTCATAAAAATAAGAAAAAAAAATATGTGTCGTTAGTTCCTCCCAAATCCACAAAAAAAAAACACCACCACCCTTGATAGCATTACAACACCCACGTTAGTATATAAAAAAAATCACCAGTACTAGTATAAAAAACATCTCCAATGTTAATGCTTTCCCATTCACCAAAAATTCAGCATAAAATTCACCAAAAGTTCAGCAAAATTCAGCACAATTCACCAAAATTCAGCCAGATTCATCACCCATGAACTACTGACATATTCTCCAAAGTCATAGAAACTCAATAAATAATTAACCACAAAACTTCTCCCATAATTTATTGTGATAATTCTCCATAATATAATTATCTGTAATAATTATAAAATAATCTCCCATGAAATATCCCAAATAATGATAATTCTACTTAAGTACCTCTCCTGTAAAATATCTCAAGTAATGACATTAATATTGCCATTCCCCAGTATTCATCATATTGCCACACCCAAAATCAACACCATTTCCCCAGTATACACCAAATACAATATGAGGCACCCATCCACCACCAATGGCAACACCACCTGACAACATCAGTCAGCAAACATCATCAGTCAGCACCACAGAGCATCACCATTCAACACTGGCATCACCAATTGACAGCATCAGTCATCACAACTCATCACCATTTTAAAGTAATCTCTCCAACACCAATCAAATCTCTATTAAAAAAAAATAATCACTGTGTCCCAATTATAATTGTGCCTTCCAAAGGATAAGGAAAACTTACACCACATCCATATTCATTTCATTTCCATTTCTCTTCACTCAAGAGAAAGAAAATCTCTTTCTAAAAAAAAACCCTACGGGCATCTCACATCATCAACTAATCATTATCAGCTGGTGTCCCCATGGCATTGGAAATTCTTATTCAAGGCAAACTCTCCCCAATGCCCCGACACAAAGAAAAAAAAAGGAGTTCACCCCCCACTAAAAAAAAAAGTGCTTCACCCTCCTCTGAGCGTTAGAACACCCCCCCTGAATAGTGTTTGAGTACCCCCCCGAGGCAGACCACTACTACCCTCCCCTTACAATACCCCTGTGGGTCGGTTAGCAGAAATTACGCTGACTGCGTAAGAACGAGTGGGCGCTCTTTGTGTCCAAGCAAAAAATGCAATCCAAGCACAGTTTTGCATGTATGAAAACCATCCATACACATGTATATATCAACACAAAGATGAATGCATCTCTTCTAAACATGCGCCAGTAAAGAAAAACACGTCACGTTCTGCTACTCCTATGGGGAAAAAAATGTGGTATCCTAAACCAATCCCATAACACAAAATGATTAAACCCCCCCCCCCCCCCCCCCAAACCCCCCCCCCCCCCCCCCCCCGACTCACATTGTAACACTCACCCCTTCACAATGAGAGAAAACCTGGAATCTGCGCAATTATAAACATGCAAATCCTGTCGGTACAACGCAAACGCGCTCGGCGAGAAAAGAAGGCACTCGATAATTTCACACACAAACTTGACTGAGGCCAACTCCCTCGAGGCATCTCGCTCTGGGCAAAATGCTGAGTCCAGTATAATTGCCCCGTATCATTACCACAGTTAAGGGACGGACATTTCTCATTCCCTCTCACCTAGCAACTGAAATCAATTTTCCACAATCTCACAAAACGTTTTTTCGTTCGACCACCGCTTAGCCACCACTATTAACAGCGAAGGGTGTTGCCACTCCGCTATTTTAATATTTGGTATGTGTTTAGCCTGAGCGTTAGGCGAACTGGTTACACTCAGTCTCTCCCCCCTCTCTCTCTCTCTCAAGGCGGTCACTGGCAAAGCCTTCTCTTTCTCTCTCTCTCTCTCTCTCTCTCTCTCCATTATCTAAGGTCATCAAATCAGAGTTGGAGCTACAAAAATATATACGTTTATTCAAAGCAAAGTAATAGTTGAATAATTCAGGTTCTTACAGGATCATTAATGGAATGATAATAGTTCAAGTCTCACTGGCAACCCCCCGATATTTAATAGTTTCAATCAGTAATTAGTCACACCAATTATCTCTTCGCCAAAATATTATAGTTTCCTCCACTAGGACACTCAGTCCCCCCACTAGAACCGCCCATTACAGCTTGCAATTTCACACACTTTCAAAAGGAAATACCTTGGCATATGCCATCGTGGCTCTGCCTTTCTCGCACAGACCTCTCCGTAAGTCTTCCCCTAGTTTTGGCTAAAGATGCCATTATGAATGGAAGAGGCGCACATGTACAGATGAATTCACACTCTTCGTCAACGCCCCAATTAACTGGTCACAGCCAGTTTTCAAAGGCACCTTGAACAAGCCCTCACGAACTCACATACCTACAGAACGAACATTGACCTGCTTAAGTAAGCATCTTAGTGTCACACCATCCCAGAAAAGATTTATCAGCTTTCTCTTGGTTGTCGCTCGGACTCTGTCTCCATGGGAAGTTAAAAATGATAAATCTGCACATTCTAAAAAGTCACAGCACATCACATCATAATGGTATATTAAACATATTATTAATTATAGACCTCTTTCATTTAACATACATACATACATACATATATATATATATATATATATATATATATATATATATATATATATATATATATATATTATATATATATATATATATATATATATATATATATATATATATATATATATATATATATATATATATATATATATATATATATATATATATATATATATATATATATATATATATATATATATATATATATATATATATATATATATATATATATATATATATATATATATATAAATATATATATATACAGGGTGTCCATAAATTCCCAGTACCATTCTGAACAATAAAATACTTGTAATGGTACTGGAACTTTATTGGCCAACATATATATATATATATATATATATATATATATATATATATATGAATAATTATCACATCAAACCGTGATCCATTTATATATCAATTCAAGCTACAAATGTCCTTTTTTAATATCTAAATTCACTTTACCTCCCAAATGACGGTGGACAACGGTGGTTCGATCCCATGGGGGACGAAATTGGTTATCAACTTAAAAATTCCCCTTCGGTACATATATGAAAATATATCATTTGGGAGGTAAAGTGAATTTAGATATTAAAGGACATTTGTAGCTTGAATTGATATATAAATGGATCACGGTTTGATGTGATAATTATTCATAACAAAAGGCTACGTTCTGTCAAACGCTCGAATTGGCCAACATGGTAGACGGGGTTTCATATCGATTCTCCAATTACGAAAGCATCCAGATCGAGGGTGATCTGTAAGGTCAGAATCGATATGAAACCTTATGCGTCTCTGTGGCTGATTGGATAGCGTCACTGACTGTCCTGATTTCGTCCCGTCCCCACTGGACCGGTGGTTCGATCCCATGGGGGACGAAATTGTTATCAACTTAAAAATTCCCCTTCGGTACATATATTGAAAATATGATCATTTGGGAGGGTAAAGTGAATTTAGATATTAAAGGACATTTGTAGCTTGAATTGATATATAAATGGATCACGGTTTGATGTGATAATTATTCATAACAAAAGGCTACGTTCTGTCAAAACGCTCGAATTGGCCAACATGGTAGACGGGGTTTCATATCGATTCTAATTACGAAAGCATCCAGATCGAGGGTGATTTGTAAGGTCAGAATCGATATGAACTTATGCGTCTCTGTTTGGCTGATTGGATAGCGTCACTGACTGTCCTGATTTCGTCCCCGTCCACCTGGACGGTGGTTCGATCCCATGGGGGGACGAAATTGTTATCAACTTAAAAATTCCCCTTCGGTACATATATGAAAATATATCATTTGGGAGGTAAAGTGAATTTAGATATTAAAGGACATTTGTAGCTTGAATTGATATATATATATAGTATATATATATATAATATATATATATATTGATCTGATAGTAACTAATACTCTTTTTAGGCAGAAAAATAAACTTAAAGCCACCTGGCAAGATCTAAACATCGGCATCTCTTAGATTATGTTATAGTAAGATCTCGTGATCGAAAGGATGTATTACCTACAAGATCAGAGACAGGATCCAAAGACTGCTGGACTGACCACCGCCTGGTATACTCTTGTATTAGGATGAGGATATTGACTAAAAAGAGAAACGCACATGCACTAAAGCGACTGAAGTTTAACGTTGATTCACTTAAGAACGACTCGAATAACCTTTAACTTCAGCGGTGTCTCGCTAATAAACTAGAACAGGAATATCCACCCAATATTGTTGATCACTGGAGTAAATTTAAGGATTCCGTAATCAGCGCATGTAAAGAATCAGTTGGTCTGAAGAAATACGAACATCAAGATTGGTTTGATCAGAATGATGCAGCAATTCAAGAGCTTATTCAAAAGGCCAGAAAATATCTGTTTGAACATCTGAATGACGCAAAGTCTGAAACAAAGAAGAACATACACTGCACGGGAAAAACTCAGATACAAAATGCCACAAGGGAAATGAAAAATAAGAAGTTGACAGACAAAGCAAATGAGCTCCAATCCTTCTTTGACTGAAAGGGCATGAGAAGCCTTTTCAGTGGAATGAAAACTATATTTGGGCCAAGTTCCCAAGGGCTAGCACCCTAACGTAGTCAAGACGGCACTCGATTCCTTAAAAACAATAATGAAATCCTGTGTCGTTGGAAAGAACATTTTGAAGAACTACTTAATAGAGACCCTGTGATAGACGAGGATGTACTACAACAACTCCCTCGTCTCCCACTGGATATAACACTTACAGTGGTACCAACTCTAGAGGAAGTGGAGTTGGATATCTTCTCTATGAGGAACAACAAAGCTGCGGGACCCGACAACATTCCTGCTGAAATATATAAATATGGAGGACCAACCTTACATCGTCAACTTCACCAACTAATTGAAAAAATCTGGATGCATGAGGAAATTCCAAATGACCTCATAGAATTGGAATTCATCACAATGTATAAGAAAAAAGGGGACCGATCAGTTTGTGGAAATTCAGAGGAAGTACCCTCCTGTCAGTAGCTGGAAAGGTCTTAGCAAGAATTCTTTACAACAAGACTAACACCTCTAGCTGAGAAGATCCTACCCGAGTCTCATGTGGTTTCAGACCTGCTCATGGTACAACTGACATGGTTTTCTCGGTCAAGGCAGTTGCAAGAAAAATATCGAGAA
>NC_087206.1:63054548-63142103 GCF_015104395.2 Macrobrachium nipponense | reverse complement strand
AAAGCCAAACTAAACCTTGTAAAGGTGTATGACAATAAGGGCATTACTCTAAGGAGCATCTTCAAACAATTGAGGAGAACGTCTTTGCCAAATTTACATCATACTTGGCAGCATTCAGTGGACGTCTTGTCTTGTCGAGCCATGAATTAAGATATTTGTCGTGCAATGTTTCAGGAACAGTCATGATTATGAGGAAGACAAATAAGAGCTTGAGGTGGAGGAAGAGGAGACTCGTTCTACGAAACCGATTGTTTACTTTCGTGTTGCAAGAACTAGGAACGTTTGTAAGGTAAACGGTCGAATATGCGGTCAGTGTGCTCCGCTCTTCTGCCAATGTTTGCGTTTGAATGTTTTATCAGTAAGAAGAAGAAGAAGAAGAAGAAGAAGAAGAAGAAGAAGAAGAAGAAGAAGAAGAAGCAGGAATGCCTTTATTTATTCGTCGGAGCTGCTGTGCTTTAGGTCAGTCTTAAGTTTCGTCGTTTAAAAACGAATTCAGGTCGTTTTCGGTTGCTTTGTTTTGCAGGTTGGCAATCGTAGGTGTGCAGCAGACAAAAGCACAGCTTCTCTGATCATTTCTTTCTCTATTAATTGTATGACCATCGTGTTTAGTATAAAGCTAACTTGATATAGATGTAATAAAACGCTGAACTCCAAGAAGAGTTTTTCTGGACTATAAAATTGGCCCCTTGATGTGTTTAATTGGGGTATTCGGGTTGTCTTGATTTATGGGAAAAAGTTTCCCATGCTGATCCACACCAGTGCTTGTATAAAAGATTGTTCGATTTTGCATTCTTGAGACAATGCGTTGCAGAAGTAATTAAACGGCATTATATAGCACATGTGCCATACTTCAGAGTATTGTAGGATTCATACCCATGAATTGTGGTTGCTGAATGATAATTTTAGGATGAAAGTTGAAAACTTTGAGCTGAATTATCTGCATTTTATATATGAATTAATGATGCCATAGAAGATGGACGTGTAAAGACAGGTTATGTATCGACGGAAATATGCATCAAAGTATTTTGAGGTAGCTTGTTCACGATGAGAAAATAGAGAAGAATAGTTCTGGTGGAAATAATACATTATTCGAAAGTGCTGAGAGGAAGGTCAAGAGGGAAGCCAAGAACGGAAGAGCTTTGAAATTCAAGACAGTGAGAGGAATTAAAAGTGAAATAAAAAAAAAAAACACCGATGAAGTCTGTAGTTAGGGGAAGGAGGATGTTTTGTAAGATTAATTGATTTTTTCACTCTTGAAGCGAATAAAAATATGGTTGTAGTCGCCGTAAAATCGTAATTTGCAATTACAAGTTTGAAGTTAAAAAAAAAAAACCTGTTTGAAGTATAATCGGTCTCACGACACATTCATCCGTTCCATATATATTCATAAATGCTACAGTGTTTCATATTGATATTTTTTGTGTGAAAATTAATGAGAGTTCACACTAATTTACATCCTTTGGAGGTAAACAAATTCCTCGGTTCATGCATTTTGCTCTCTCTCTCTCTCTCTCTCTCTCTCTCTCTCTCTCTCTCTCTCTCTCTCTCTCTCTATAACTGACAGGTCCCCAAGTGCGGAGCACTCCACGGGCCATCTCTACTTGGTCATAAACATAAAAAGTTAATCATAAAAAGTGAATCAAACAGTGGCTAAGATTGCCCAGCCATCAAAACACCGTCTGCAGGTGGGATTGATCCTTTTTACACCAGTTCAGGAGCGGTGATGGAAACTTGAAAACTGATAGAGATTTCGCACATAGCGCACACACGGAAATATCTCTATTTTAAAAGCATGCACTCTTTCAGCGTCAGGATTATAGGTTCAAGACCTTTCCGTCTCATTTAGCCATCGTGACTCAGTCTGTCATCATCTCCTTATGTAAATACAGCAACTTCATCGTCGGCCCAAAATACAAACTCAGAATCGAAAGAGGCGACTCTAGACAGAAATGTATAGAATTTGTACTTTATATAAATAAAATTTTCGCCTGCAGAAATTTTCATGTTTATGAAACGCAACATGAATTTCAAACATTCACTATTACAATTTTTGTTGATAGCGGTGAAAAAGTAAACATAAAACAAAAACATGTAATAAGCGTGGAATTGAGGTAATGTAAGATTCGAAAATATAGATATAACGAAGACTAGGACATAAAATACATGTTCAGATAAAGTAAAAGACAGTATTATACACATTTTGGCAATCACCGTTGCTGAAAAATATAAATATTATAAAGACTAGGACATAAAATACATATTCAGATAAAGAAATGGGACAGTATTATATACGCATAACATTAATAAACATTTTAGCAATCACCGTTGCATTATTCTTCAGAAACATCTTTTATCAATCACTTTATTTATGGTGCCAAATCCACGACTAGAAAGGAGAGTAGTTCCACTATTAACACTTGTTAAGCATTTCGGGTTTTTGAGATTCTCCTTGTATTCCTATTTTCTCCGGATTACCATATGACTCTTTTCATCGCCGTATTCCGGGATTAGCACCCAAACAATTTTTGAATTCCAGTCTTTTAATTACCGTTGATAATTTTTCCTTTTTTTCCTCCTAAATGAAAATTATCTACGCTGAACTTTTTAAAAGTGTGGATAAGAAAACTCTGACTTTCTGTCATATCCCAAAGTCTTGTCTATTTCCAGCTTCCAAAGAAATTGCAAAAACAGTTTTGATTTTCGGGACCAAAGAAACATTCGTTGTCACCTGAAAGATTTAAGGATAAACTTTGACCTCTTGCGAGATTACCTAAACTTTGGACCTTGGCCCCAACTTACTTGAATTTTAAGAAGCACTAGCTCGCCCCACACAAACATATTCAATATTGTTGTTTCATAAAAAAAAAATTCCCTTTCCGCTATTATCAGTTTTAATTCAAATTCTATTTAATGTTATTGTTTTATAAAATTCCCTTTCCGCTATTATCAGTTTTAATTCAAATTCTGTTTAATGTTATTGTTTTGATAAAAAAAAAAAAAAAAAAAAAAAAAAAAAAAAAAATTCCCTTTCCGCTATTATCAGTTTTAATTCAGATACTGTTTAATATTTTTGTTTGATAAAAATTCCCTTTCTGCTATTATCAGTTTTAATTCAAATTCTGTTCAATATTTTTGTTTGATAAAACCTCCCTATCCGCTTTTATCCGTTTTATTTCAAAGTCTGTTCAGTATTTTTGTTTTATAAAAATTCCCTTTCCACTTATATCAGTTTTAATTCAAATTTTGTTCAATATTTTTGTTTTATAAAAATTACCCTTCCGCTATTATCAGTTTTAATTCAAATTCTGTTCATTATTTCCCTTTCCGCTATTATCAGTTTAATTCAAATTCTGTTCAATATTTTTTTTTTATAAAAATTACCCTTCGCTATTATCAGTTTAATTTAAATTCTGTTCAATATTTTTGTTTCACAAAAATTCCCTTTCCGCTATTATCAGTTTAATTCAAATTCTGTTCAATATTTTTATTTTATAAAAATTACCCTTCCGCTATTATCAGTTTTAATTCAAATTCTGTGCAATATTTTTGTTGTATAAAATTCCCTTTCCGCTATCATCAGTTTTAATTCAAATTCTGTGCAATATTTTTGTTGTATTAAATTCCCTTTCCGCTATTGTCAGTTTTAATACAAATTCTTCTCTGTCATCATTAAACTAGATATGCGTCTATCTTTCCCGTGCAGTAATAATAATGAAAAATACATTCTCTATTATAATTGTATTTCAGTTTTATTTTACACCTTTTCCCCATCAAGATGGTGTCAACAGAATCCAAAATCTGTTACCTTTCTGGTTTTTAGTTTGTATTTATGTATGCATGTATGTAATTATTATTATTATTATTTTTATTTTTTTTTTTGCTCTATCACAGTCCTCCAATTCGACTGGTGGTATTTATAGTGTGGGGTTCCGGGTTGCATCCTGCCTCCTTAGGAGTCCATCACTTTCTTACTATGTGTGCCGTTTATTATTATTATTATTATTATTATTATTATTATTAATTATTATTATTATTATTATTATTATTATTATTATTATTATTATTATTTAAACCTTGATGATGATGGGGAAGGGCCACAAACCAGCATACCTCAGTGTTGGCCTCAAGTCCAGATGAATAGGTGGTGTGTGTGTGTGTGTGTGCTTATTTATGTATGCATATGTGTATGTGCGTGAATATGCATTTAAGCACGAATATATGGCTTGTGTATGAACTCAAAATTTCCAGGAACACCTGAAGGAAATAGACCCCCAGGTTTTGATGTTTACTATTTCTTGCAGTATGACCTAAAATACTGAACAATAATTCTAAGCCTAAAGTTCCCTTCTGTCTCTGTGATTGAATTAGGCCGTTGCCGTCAATTCTGTCAGTTCATTGAATTCAGTTAGGCTGACGTTGAGAATCTACTCTAAGGCGACCAGATGGTCCAGATTCAAACCTTGTTTATTGTCAATCTTCGGAAGACCGTCTACATGTGACCTCAGCTAGCTTTGTCATTTTTTCATAATTTCTTCCGGTGACTTTTGTGAGTAAGACGTATTTACTTTAGGAGTGTATGAATGCAGATTTGTTTCAACAGAGAGTATCACGTTCTTATCCTGGAAGGACAATCACTAAAGGCGCTAATTGCGTATTGAAACAGGGTCATCCTAAAGTGCTCCCTTTTTTTAAAAAAACCCTTTTTTAACCTTTTTGTATTTTGGAATATTGCAGCATCATAGACACTTTTTGGCTTTTAACTCAAGTAACTTTTTTTTATCAGGACAGTTGTGCAAAAGGTCAAAACCTCCCTGTTTTAACCTTTTTGTATTTTGGGAAATCACAGCATCATAGACGCTATTTTGGCTTTTAACTCAAATTAACTTTTATTATCAGGACAGTTGTGCAAACGGTCAAAACCTCCCTGTTTTTAATCTTTTTGTATTTTGGAAAATTACAGCATCATAGACGTAATTATGGCTCTTAACTCAAATGGACTTTTCGTACCACGATTCCATAACTTGATTTGCGTTTTGCCCCTAAATGTCAAATGGAATCGTCCTCGTCACAGGATTTGCCATGAAAGAACCTCTTGTACTCGGAGGGGAAAAAATGAGGAACTTTTGCCATGAATCAAACAGATTTCGAAAGCGGAATCCTAAAGAAACGAAATTGCTAGTACCGTATACGTACTAGACCCCGGAATGTAAATATTCAGAAACAGCTGCGACACAGCATGCGGCAGAAGTGGTGCCAAAGTGGTGCCAAAGAGAATACCAGACCAGGCACCGAGCGTTCGTTGACCGAGAGGTTGAGGCAAAAGATAAACAAATTTTCGTTGTGGCTCTCGGCTGGATGGATTCTGTGATACAGTTCTGTGACCTTTCGGGGATCGGCATTTCATTTTTATTTATTCATTTTTTTTATAATTTCATTTTCACTCTTGCATGAGAGAGAGAGAGAGAGAGAGAGAGAGAGAGAGAGAGAGAGAGAGAGAGAGAGCTTACCTTACAGACCTTACAGCTCGTTCGGGTGCCCCATGGTCCCTCAGTGAGATAGAGAGAGAGAGAGAGAGAGAGACCTTACCTCACAGACCTAACAGCTCGTTCGTGTTGCCCCAGGTCCCTCAGTATATGTGACAGAGAGAGAGAGAGAGAACTTGTGAACTATGGTAACGAATGTCCAACTGAACGATTATTTCTAATAAAATATTCCTTATTTATTTTAATTTTCGTTGGTGAAACGACGTTCTATTAGACCGCAGATTTTAGCACGCGCTTATAGTAAGCTGGAGGTCGGATCACGTCTTTTTCGTTATTGTAGGTGTAATAGATAACCTCTTCATCGGTATGTCATGTAGTGTTTCTTTGTTATTTTTATATATTTATATTCTTTTTGAGAGGTGTTAGTTAATTTTTTTAAACCTATTTAATTGTCATGAAATTAGTTTAAGTTCTTTTAGATGCCTGCGTTGCATTTTTGACCTAGATTTATATATATATAAATATATATATACATATATATTATATATATATATATATATATATATCTATAATATATATATACTATATATATATATATATTATATATAAATAAAGGTTTTTTGCCACGAAGGAAAAAATGAAAAAGCGAGATAGCCAAGTACTTTCGGTCCTGTTCGGACACTTTACTGAGGCAAACTGATTTTACAAAGAACAACATAGTCAAAAGAAGGCTTAATATACAAACTGACACTACCAGATTAGCCATAAGGGCGATTTTCACTCTACAGAAAGGAGGAGTCGCCAGAGGCTAGCCACACCTTGAAGGATACCCGCAGTAAACAAGTGATTCTTCCAGAAAACAGTACATTTTGAAAAAAAACACGGCATTTCTTTTTCATTAATAGCAGCATTAATGAAAAAGTAATGCCTAAAAATGTACTTAGCTTACCTTATTTTCGTGGATTTGAAACCATAAAATCAATATTTAAATCGTTTAATGTTAATGTAGTGTTCTCTTATAACAATACCATTAAGATATGCTAATTAAGAATAGTCCCGTAACAAATAACAACATCATTTACAAAATTCCTTGTAAGGATTGCCCATCGTTTTACGTTGGTCAGTCTAGTAAAAATTTATGTGTTCGGATTAAGCAGCATATGTATTCAGTTAGAACAGCCCAGACTTCAAATGCACTGTTTATCCATCTGAGTGAAAAATCTCATTGTATTAATTGGGGTGATACCTCGGTAATTGCTAGATCTAATGATTATGTTTCAAGAAATCTACTGGAATCGGCAATTATACAAATCACTAATAAAAACAACCTAAATCTTAGTCTGGGAATGTACCATTTGGACCCATATATTTGTAAGATGTTTATGAAGGACCTCAAAATAAATGAACAACTAATAAATTAGTCCCACATGTATATAGTTATTATTTCTCTCTCTCTCTCTCTCTCTCTCCTCTCTCTCTCTCTGGTTCGATATTCTCTCTCCCTCTTTCTCTTGCTCGATATATATATATATATATATATATATATATATATATATATATATATATATAGTATATTATATATATATATATATATATATATATATATATATATATATAATATATATATATTTAATATTTTCTTTCGTGTTTTCATTAATAATAATTTTTGTTGGGAAAATTTGTGTAAAAATTCATGATATTAAATTGTATATTCTCCCGTGTTTTTTTCAAAATGTACTGTTTTCTGGAAGAATCACTTGTTTACTGCGGGTATCCTTCAAGGTGTGGCTAGCCTCTGGCGACTCCTTTCTGTAGAGTGAAAATCGCCCTTATGGCTAATCTGGTAGTGTCAGTTTGTATATTAAGTCTTCTTTTGACTATACTGTTCTCTGTAAAATCAGTTTGCCTCAGTAAAGGGTCCGAACAGGACCGAAAGTACTTGGCTATCTCGCTTTTTCATTTTTTTCCTTCGTGGCAAAAAACCTTTATTTATACATAGCATCACGTTTATATACTTCGTGGTCAAGTTATTCATATTATATATATATATATATATATATATATATATATATATATATTTATATATGATATATATATATATATGTAATGTATGTATGTATGTATGGTATATATATATATATATATATATATATATATATATATATATATATATATATATATATATATATATATATTATATAATATATATACCATATATATTTATATATATATATAAATAAGATAGATAGATAGATAGATAGATATTTTTAATACAGATTGTCATAAAGTCCCAGTACCATTTTGAACAATAAATACTTGTAATGGTACTGGGACTTTATGGACACCCTGTATATATATATATATATATATATATATATATATATATATATATATATATATATATATATATATATATATATTTATATTGCTTGTCCCATAACACAATTCATCGTTAAATATTTGCGAAAATTGGCATTGTCCAGTTTTCATGCTATTTCTATTTCTTGCCCTCTCTTAATTGATAAGCACATATTTTGAATAATAATAATAATAATAATAATAATAATAATAATAATATTAACTAATAATAATAATAATAATTAGGGAAAAACTCTCTATCACGAGAGTATATATCAGTTCTAAAGGGTCCACAATAATACAAAGTGTAAAAAAGTCCGTGTATGAATTTTGAAGACTTTAGAAAGCTTCAAACCCTTCCCTGGGTTCATCTTCAGTCCAAATGAACGACAAGTTTTACGACAAGTACAGAGGTAAAATTAAAAAACAAGAGTCGTGAAGATCGTTTGACAACGGTCGTTAACTCGTTAATGGGCCAGGTGAAGAAAGAGGGTAGTTAACAGCAACTAGGTGATACCCTCTCCCCTATCAATCCTTCTGGCTGCAATCCTGTTGGATCTTCGTACAGGTTGTTGCAACATTACACGAAGTCCTTCATTCAGGGCGTAGATTGGGCACCGTTATCAGACTCCCCCGGGGCAGCGGTTACCTGGACTGGAAGAGGCACGGCAGAGGCAGCATCAGGAGAGGGAAAAAACAGAGCCTGTCCTACAGTTAAAATCTTTTAAAAAAAAACATACTAGTAATATCAAAAATTAACAAATGACTTGTTTTCCTTTGAATGATTCTCCCAAACTTATAGCAGCTCCCTCGACTAGTCGTCTGACATTTACATTGTTACTTTTAAAGATAATTTTAGCCTCGTTCCAGTTGGGTCTATGATCATTCCTGAATGCATGTGCTACTATTGCGCTGTTTTGTGATTGTAGTTCATAAGCTCGCTTATGTTCGCCCAAACGTATATCTAGTCCCCGTCCACTTTCGCCAAAATATTTACTATTACAATCCATACACAGTAGTTCATAAACGCAAGGGACTATGGGATTTTTATCATTGTTATTGTTTCTTACGATGGAACGTCTTAATAATAACAATAATAACATAAGGGGAACCGGACAGATTCCCGAAAGCTATCCTTAAAGTTTTAAATTTAAATATATGAACATTTACATAACTGTGGATTTGTTTCTCCATTTGAAGACTCGTGCTATTATGAGGATTTTTTAATAATAATAATAATAATAATAATAATAATAATAATAATAATAATAATAACAGCGGCATAATATCAGGCCCTAAGAACCAGATATGTTCAAAGAACGATAGACGGAATAACATCTCTCCCATATGTAGGAAGTGCAATACGAAAAATGAAACCATAAACCACATAGCAAGCGAATTCCGGCACTTGCACAGAACCAGTACAAAAAGTGGCATGATTCAGTGGCAAAAGCCCTCCACTGGAGCCTGTGCAAGAAACATCAGCTACCTTGCAGTAATAAGTGGTACGAGCACCAACCTGAGGGAGTGATATAAAACGATCAGGCAAAGATCCTCTTGGACTATGGTATCAGAACGGATAGGGTGTATACGTGCAAATAGACCAGACGTGACTTTGATTGACAAAGTCAAGAGAAAGTATCACTCATTGATGTCGCAATACCATGGGACACCAGAGTTTGAAGAGAAAGAGAGGGAAAAATGGATAAGTATCAAGATCTGAAAATAGAAATAAGAAGGATATGGGATATGCCAGTGGAAATCGTACCCATAATCATGGGAGCACTAGGCACGATCCCAAGATCCCTGAAAAGGAAGCTAGAAAAACTAGACGCTGAAGTAGCTCCAGGACTGATGCAGAAGAGTGTGATCCTAGAAACGGCGCATATAGTAAGAAAAGTGATGGACTCCTAAGGAGGCAGGATGCAACCCGGAACCCCACACTATAAATACCACCCAGTCGAATTGGAGGACTGTGATAGAAAAAAAAAAAACAAAAAATAATAATAATAATATAGCCACTAACATCGTTCTTAACACTTCATCTCTCTAGCCATTGTCCTGATCCTAGACTTTTGAATATCATGCATAGACGAGGGGGGGGGAGGGGGTGAGGGAGGGTGCTTTAATGCCTTCTCCTTCAGGTAGCCATTCAACCCAAACAGATTAATTAAGCCATCAAGCACGTGCCTAAGGCAAGACGGGGCTGAATCGAAATGGAGCGAAGGAAAGCGAATAATGGAAAGGTAGTTATTGTATGTATAATTGTATGAGGAAAAATCTACCGGTGGGACTATTGATGTATCAAAAGGAGAAACGTTTTATTTTTATTTTTGTTATTTTTTGGCTAAAATCGGACTGCTCTCTCTCTCTCTCTGTCAAAAACTTTTTATAATAGAAAAAATAAAATTCAGAATATCCACTCTGCAACTACTTCTTCTCTCTCTCTCTCTCTCTCTCTCTCTCTCTCTCTCTCTCTCTCTCTCTCACAAAAGTAATTTTGATCAAAACAAATAGTCAGGATTTTCTCATTTTGCTAAAATCGAACTGCTCTCTCTCTCTCTCTCTCTCTCTCTCTCTCTCTCTATCTCTCTCCTCGTCCTCTCTCTCTCTCTCTCAAAAGGAAATTTTTCAAAAAAACAAAAAGTCAACATTTTTCCATTCTTTAGGTAAGGATTGTTAGAGAGAGAGTCCCTCTCTCTCTCTCTCTCTCTCTCTCTCTCTCTCTCTCTCTCTCTAACTGGCCGATTTTATTCGTTTCGAAAAACTTCCTTTTTTGTGTCTCTTTTGTTTTTCACTGTCTTTGTTAGCTGTACTATATCGAAATCCCTCGAGAAATATGATCACACTGTATCTCCCTCCCACTCAATCTCTTGTTTGTTATTTACATCAAGCGACTGTATTCTGTAGCACCGTTACATAGACCTAAAACAATTGTATTAAAAGCAGTTTCCACATTTTCAGTTTCAATATAGGAGACTATATATATATATATATATATATATTATATATATATATATATATATATATTATATAGATATAGATATATATATATATATATATATATATATATATATATATATATATATGCATGCAGAAGTAAACAATCAGTATAATTAACTGGTATGTAAAGGATTGTTGATAACTTATGAGTTTAATGGACTTGTGGTTATGAAGGAATATATATTATATTTTGTTTAGTTGCATTTTCCTTTTTTTAAAGATCATACGTGTTCAACATCATTCAGTGAAATGTAGTTTAGATGTTATGAGTGGGTATATATATATATATATATATATATATATATATATATATATTATATATATATATATATATATATATATATATATATATATATATATAATTATTCCGCCATTTACCATGATTGGAATGGATCACGAGAAAGGACAATCTAATGATTATTACCCCATTAACATTCATACTTTACTGCTGGAACATGAACGAACTAAATTTGCTGTAAATTCCACATAATTAGGGTTATCAGAAAGTATCATTATTTTAGAATTATGTACTTCCAATTTTCAAACCCTATTCCATCACTTTTATTCTTTCTCCATTTTATTTACGTCAGAAGCTTCATTGTTGTACCTTGTGTCATCTTTTTCGATTTGTCCCACTTTTACACTCAGTCACCTAGTATAACCACCCCCCTCACATGCTCCCCCAAACCTAGACAACTCATATTCATACTCTCCCAAAAGCTCTGATTCTTATCCCCTTTCAATCCTGTTTCATAGAAGCTCAATTTTACCTGTTCTACCAGACTGACTTTTAACCATAAACTCGTCGAAGTAACACCTTTGTAATCTCAGAACCTCCCTGATATTAAGGGTGCTTCAGCTATGACCACACACCTCTCCCTCTAAGCCTTTCCATTCCTGTACAAAATGAGCCCTTTCATATGTCTCACTCATCACTAACACATACTACAACTATCTCTCCCACAAACCCATATGAGTTTGTTAACGAACGACTAAATGGAGACGAAGCCTTATGTAATTTCTGACATTCTACATCCCCATCTACTATATTAGTCTCCTACGCAACAACCTCTTGATCGGTTGTCTGTTCTCCACTTCCCTCGAACTTTCTTCTCGTCGGCGAATCCTCAGTTGGGAGGCGAACTATTCGACTTTAAAGATACGGAGAAATTTGAAGCTCGTAGCTAGGATAGACGTCGCCTTTTGCTGCAGCAGAGAACAGAACTCTGGTTAGTCGACGCATGTGCTCTTTGGGTTTCAGGCCGGCTGCGCATTTTGACGGTAATTGACGAGCGTTCGGACTGAACTATAGATGGCAGGATTAAGCTAGTCATTATCTCGTGGCACTGCTGATGTATGGTAGGGAGAGAAGACAGCGTTCCCTTTATAGCTGTAAATAAAGATATAGCAATCGTGACCTCATAATATATTATCTTTTGAGTTATAACTTTTAATGCTGATCATTAGGTCATTGCCGATAGATTTACTGCAGTTAAATTAGTAGAAGGCAAAAAACTTTTGCATGCTTG
This sequence comes from Macrobrachium nipponense, assembly GCF_015104395.2. Lineage (NCBI taxonomy): Eukaryota > Metazoa > Arthropoda > Malacostraca > Decapoda > Palaemonidae > Macrobrachium > Macrobrachium nipponense. The sequence continues at coordinate 63,129,730 of NC_087206.1, read as the reverse complement.
ACTGTACTCAGGGTTGCCTGAGAAACAACAAAAGCTCTGTAAATGTTAGCCATTGAACTAATGCTCTTTCTGGTAACAAACGGAGACGCGCACATTATATAAAAAGCAAAGCAAAGCAAGGAAAAAAAACTTGCTTGAGAAAATAAACAAAAAAGGGTATTCAATTATTAAAGCTACCAAGGAAACAAAAGCTTGCTAGAAGAAGATAAACAAAAAGGGTATTACATTATCAAAGGTACCAAGAAAAAAAAAGCTTGCTTGAAGAAAATAAACAAAAAGGGTATTCGCATTATCAAAGCAACCAAGCATAGTGTCAGTAGTGTAGTTTGACCCTGTTTTTAAAAGGATATGCGTGAAAGGATGTGTAACTGATTTTATTTTTCATGAAACGTTCGATGATAGGCCAGCAGCGTTTTTCATATCTGCTTTTGTGCGTCAAATGTCCAACCAGTTAGCCAGATGAAAGAGCATGGAATATGATACTTGTGAACAATGTTCTGCCGAATTGCAACTCTCATAGCGTGAGTGAATGAAACGAGCGTGTTAGATGATCATTGTACTATCAGCTTCGATCGTAACGTCCTTCGTCAATAGTTAATATGTTGGGTTGATGACTTCGAGTTATCGCCGTTGCAGAGATATTGCTGTCATATGGGCCAAGTAAAACCAGGAAATACGGATTTGTTGTCTAACAATTAAAGTCAGTTTTAGGCAGAATCTCTCTCTCTCTCTCTCTCTCTCTCTCTCTCTCTCTCTCTCTCTCTCTCGTTTAAAGGCACCGTGTTCATAAACATTTTAGTTTATCCCTTGCATGAGAAATGTCATTATGAAAATGAAAGTTCCATTATGCTATGAATTTCATTTTTTGGAGAATACATATTTTAAATTGAATATTATTTTTACCATGTACTTTTTTTTCTATGAGATACGTTCTCTCATTCATTCATTTATTTATTGAAACGACGAACTTACGTTTTAGAAGGAACAAAACTGTTCTAAAAGTTAAAACTCTCGCTGGAAGAAAATCACTTTGATAGTTGGTAAAAGAGCTTTGCATGCCCGGAGTCACTCAGAATGTCAGCACGCTGGATGGGTTTCCCTTCTCTCTCTCTCTCTCTCTCTCTCTCTCTCTCTCTCTCTCTCTTCGGCCACTTTGCAAGATTTCATGGGCAACTGACCTGAGAGGATATGGAATATGTTTTGATATATATATATATAGATATATATATATATATATATATATATATATATATATATATATATATATTGTTCTGAACTGCTTGTTCACTCTTGAAAAATGTAGTTTAAAACTGAAAAAATTGGCCTTGAATGGAGGAATGAGAGGTCACAACAAGAAAGAGGGAAAAACTATGGCAGAAGGCCGATCTTACTGAGGAAGGGGGAATTTACATAAAAGCTGGTCTTTAGTTTGAAGTGCACTATATTTACATCAATTTACATAGGTCCAGGAACTAATAAGGTGGTTGACTGTCGATCAGCCGGAAACAAATGGCTGGGGCAACCAGACACTGCGTTCAGAATTTTGCGCAAACAGGTTATTGAAAATGCAAGGCTTACTCTAAGGGTTCCCAAGTTCTACCACAATTAGGCATGGTGTTTCTGCAAAGAGATGGTATACTGGCATAAGGCAAGGGGCACACGTGGGTGAGGCGTTGCACACTACTTTCTTTCAATGAAAAGTTTACAGGCCACTCAGGGGGATTGAAAATGACAGAGAATTTACACAGAGGGAATTATTTCGTTGCTTGAATTTACTAGGGGATGTTTACTAGTATCACAAGGGAAGCAATCACAGCCTGAACCAAGATGAGGGGGGGGGGGGGTGAGAAGCTAAACGAAGGAGGGGGGAAGTCGCCTTGGAAAAATGGAAATGAATACAGACAAAAGGCAAAACAATTCCCTGGCTGAATTGGAATTTATTCTCACAGTACCTGGAAATCCTGGGCTGGGTAGTCTTCTTATCTGCTGATGTTTCTGTGCACTATGGACGTATAAAAATAACTTGGGATTTCCCCCAGAGGAGGCAAGGGGGAGCCAGAAAAGGGGCGAAGTGTTGTCTGCAGGGCGAGATAGCTTCTGGCTTCTCCCAGGTCTAAGGATCTCCTGAGAGTGAACTGCTGGGTTCCTGCCCTTTTAAGACTTCTCCTGGTAAGCAATGCCCAATCCCTGTGTGGGGTAAATGACTGAGAGCCAATGGGAGAAAGATAGCTTTCTAGAGAATGGATGCTTTCAGTTCAAAGGGGCAACTTGCATATAAACAAGGATGCATGAATCTTGTTATAAGAGATTTTACTTTCCTTGGTTCTGGCTTAAAATCTTGAACAATATATATACACACCATGCATTAAGTTACAATTGTCCTTTAATATCCAATTCGCTCTACCTCGGAATTAATATATTTTTTGATATATGTTAACCGAAGGTGATATATATTTTTTTTTTTAGTGAAGATTGGCTTTTGTTTTATGTTTGTGTGTGTTTTTTTGTTTTTATTTCAGTAAATGTGGTTGTAAGAGAAGCAAAAGTATGCTGGTGATTTTTTAAAATTTTTTGGGTAGGGGACGCCTTTTTTTTGTCTGTCGCCCATCGTAAGAGGAATGAAGGAATTTAGGTTACTATAACCTTCGCATCCCCTTTGGCAACGGCTGAAATGTGATATAAGTCAATTAATTAACCCCCCAATCCTTCATAACGTCCTTGCTAGAAAATGTAAGAATAAAGTTTACCCAAGTATGGATTGAAATCTCCAAATAATATCCTTAACGCTTTCTGTATGAAGCAGGCGAATACGACTTCGTAAAGGCAAAAGGCGAAATATTTCAGATGTCAGAGCAAATATCGCAAGTCCTCTTGATTAAACAGAGAAATCTTTAAAAGTTTTCTTTTAAAGAATAACAACAATTTAACCTTCGTGTTGCTTTTGTTTGTTGAAATTGGCCCCGTTGTGTTACCAGTTTTTGCCGTCTTTTCGGAATTTGTTATTCCTAGTAATCAAAATTATGAATTGTAAGCTTTCTTGAATATATTATTGTATATAATTCGATTAAGTTTCCATAATTCTTACGAAGCTGAATGTCTTGACCTCTCAGTTATTGCAAAGGATTCTGAGCGTATGTCTAGCCTGAGCATCAGCGTTTGTCCCGGTAAGTACAGATTCGTAGAAAGCCGAAATATAAACCTTGTAAAGGTGTGGGACAAAAAGGGCATTACTCTAAGGAGCATCTTCAAACAATTGAGGAAAACGTCTTCCAATTTTACGTCATAAACCTGGCAGCATTCAGTGAACGTCTTGTCGAGCCATGAATTAAGATATTTGTCGTGCAATTTTTCAGGAACAGTCATGGTTATGAGGAAGACAAATAAGAGCTGGAGGGGAGGAGGAGGAGACTCGTTCTACGAAACCGAACTTTTTTTTTTTATCCGCGAATCCCGTCAAGGCTCCGCATTTCTAGTTGTTTACTTTCGTGTTTGCAAGAACTAGGAACGTTTGTAAGGTAAACGGTCGAATATGCGGTCAGTGTGCTCTTCTGCCAATGTTTGCTATGAATGTTTTATCGGTAAGAAGAAGAAGAAGAAGAAGAAGCAACAGGAATGCCTTTATTATTCGTCGGAGCTGCTGTGTTTTAGGTCAGTGTTGAGTTTCGCCGTTTAAAAACGAATTCAGGTTTTCGGTTGCTTTGTTTTTGCAGGTTGACAATCGTAGGTGTGCAGCAGACAAAAGCACAGCTTCTCTGATCATTTCTTTTTCTATTAATTGTATGACCATCGTGTTTAGTATAAAGCTAACTTGATATAGACGTAATAAAACGCTGAACTCCAAGAAGAGTTTGTCTGACTATAATGCCCCTTGTACGTTTAGTGGGTATTAGTGTCTTGATATAAGTTTCTCATGCTGATCCACACCAGTGCTTGTATAAAAGATTGTTCGATTTTGCATTCTTGAGACAAGGCATTGCAAAAGTAATTAAAAAGCATTATTATACCACATGTGGCCAATACCTTCAGAGTATTGCAGGGATTGATACCGATGACTTTCAACATAGTGAATTGTGGTTGCTGAATATAATTTTTAGGATAAAGGTTGAAAACTTTGAGCTGAATTATCTGCATTTTATATATGAACTAATGATGGCAGAGGAAGATGGCCGTGTAAAGAGAGGTTATGTATCGACGGAAATATGCATCAAGTATTTTGAGGTAGTTTGTTCACGAGGAGAAGATAGAGAAGAATAGTTCTGGTGGAAATAATACATTTTTCGAAAGTGCTGAGAGAAAGGTCAGAGGGCGTCCAAGAACGGAAGAGCTTTGAAATTCAGGACAGTGAGAGGAATTAAAAATGTATTGAAGAAAACGAGGAAGTCTGTAGTTTGGGGAAGGAGGATGTGTTTGTAAGATTGATTGTTTTTTTCTTCACTCTTGAAGCGACAAAAAAATGGTTGTAGACGCCGTAAAATAGTAAGTCGCAATTATCAGTTTGTAGTATAAAAAAACGCGACATAAAGTTTCAAACATTCAGTATTACAATTTTTCTTTATGGCAGAGGTGAGCCAGTCTCTGGGAAACCGTTTTTCCTACTCATGCCTCTGGAAAATGTAAACATAAAACAAAGACATGTGATAAGTGTGGAATTGAGGTAATGTAAGATTGGAAAATATTATATAATAACGAAGACTAGGGACATAAAATTCTGTTCAGATTAAGTAAAAAGGACAGTATTATACACGCATAACATTAATAAACATTTTAGCAATCACCGTTGCATTATTCTTCAGAAACATCTTTTATCCAACGATTTTATAAATATATATATATATATATATATATATATATATATATATATATCTATATATATACTATATATATATATATATATATATATATATATTATATATATATATATATATATACATACATATATATATATATATATATATATATAGTATATATATATATATGTATATATATATAAATCTAGGTCAAAAATGCAATGCAGGCATCTAAAAGAAATTAAACTAATTTCATGACAATTAAATAGGCTTCAAAAAATTAACTAACACCTCGCAAAAAAGAAAATAAATATATAAAAATAAACAGAGAACACACTACATGACATACCGGTCAAGAGGTTATCTATTAACAATATTTAAGCATTTCGGTTTTTAAGATTCTTCCTCCCTGTACACTTATTTCTCCGGATATAATATTGCATCTTTTAACAATCGCCCCTATTCCAGGATTAACACCCAAACCTTTTTGAATTTCAGTCTTTTAATTACCGTTTGATAATAACCTTTCCTCTTCCTAAATGAAAATTGTCTACGCTGAACTTTTTAAAAGTGTGGATAAGAAAACTTTGACCTTCTGTCCATATCCCAAAGTCTTGTCTATTTCCAGCTTCCAAAGAAATTGCAAAACAGTTTTTGATTTTCGGACCAAAGAAACATTCGTTGTCACCTGAAAGATTTAAGGATAAACTTTAACCTCTTGCGAGATTTCCTAAACTTTGGACCTTGGCCCCTAACTTACTTGAATTTTAAGAAGCACTAGCTCGATCGCAAACAGACATTCATTCAATATTTTAGTTTTATAAAAAATAAAATTCCCTTTCCGATATGATCAGTTTTAATTCAAATTCTGTGCAATATTTTTGTTTTATGTTATTGTTTTATAAAATTCCCTTTCCGCTATTATCAGTTTTAATTCAGATACTGTTTAATATTTTTGTTTTTATAAAATTCCTTTTTCCTCTGTTATCAGTTTAATTCAAATTCTTTTCAATATTTTTGTTTGATAAAAATTCCCTTTCGCTTTTAGTAGTTTTAATTCAAATTCTGTTCATATTTTTGTTTTTTATAAAAATTCCCTTTCCGCTTTTAGCAGTTTAATTCAAATTCTGTTCAATATTTTTGTTTCACAAAAAATTCCCTTTCAGCTATTAAAAATTTTAATTATTTCAAATCCTGTTTATATATTTTTTTTATTATAAAATTCCCTTTCCGTTATTGTCAGTTTTAATTAAAATTCTGTTCTGTCATCATTAAACTAGATCTGCGTCTATCTTTCCCGTATAGTAATAATAATGAAAAATACATTCTCTATTATCATTGTATTTCAGTTTTATTTTTCATCTTTCCCCCATCAATAGATAGTGTTTAACAGAATCCTAAATCTGTTATCTTTCTGGTTTTTAGTTTGTATTTATGTATGTATGTAATTATTATTATTGTTGTTGTTGTTGTTATTATTATTATTATTATTATTATATTATTATTATTATTATTATTATTATTTAAACCTGATGATGATGTGTGTGTGTGCTTGATTATGTATACATAATTGTTGTGCGTGAATATGCATTTAAGCACGAATATGTGGCTTGTGTATGAAAAAATAGCTGGTGATTAACTGGATCTTCTCAAAATTTCCTGGAACGCCTGAAGGAAATAGACCCAGGTGTTGATTTTTACGATTTCTTGCAGGATGACCTAAAATACGAACAATAATCCTAAGCCTAAAGTTCCCCTCTGTCTCGTGTTATTGAATTGAGCCATTGTCGTCGATTCTGTCAATTCATTGAATTAAGTTAGGCTGACGTTGAGAATCTATTCTAAGGCGACCACATGGTCAGATTCAAACCTTGTTTAGTGTCAATCTTCGGAAGACCGTCTGCATATGACCTCAGCTAGTTTTGTCCTTTTTTTCATAATTTCTTCGGTGACTTTTGTGAGTAAGACGTATTTACTTTAGGAGTGTATGAATGCAGATTTTTTTCCAACAGAGTATCACGTTCTTATCCTGGAAGGACAATTACTAAAGGCGCTAATTAAAACGTATTAAAACAGGGTCATCTTTCAGGTGTGGATGATGTAATTTATAATTAAGTGAATACTGAAAAACATCACACTTCCGAACAATCTTGTCTAGATTTTAAATACTCGAGAAGACTACTGCTTTCTGGACAGGAGGTCATTGGTGTCTTCCTTCACGTACTGCTGAGGCGAAGGGGAGAAAGAATAGCATAGGGCCACCTGTTGAACTTACATTCATAAACTCTGTCCATTATATATATCAGGAATTTAAGTCATGGACGTTCCTCAGTTACGAGTACACTAGTGTCATGCAATCAAAAAATGGAAGGGGTGAAGAGACGTTCTACTTAATCAACAAGCCAGAACAATCATTGTTTTCATGTCCGTGTATCTTGTTGATCCCTTCTGAGAGTTAAACAAAAAGAGTGAATTTAGTTTTGTACGACAGTGTGTCGTCATTAGGGTAAAAACGGGAAAACATTACATCTGTCAATTTTGTCAATGTAACCACTTGGATTAATGTTGACAGTTTGTAAGTACGTAGATGACCTTGTAAAATTAATTTGTTCTATGGCGCATCAGTATGCCGTGACCGGATATAATGAATTAGAAGCCACAATAATGTATATGATTCTGTATTTGTCCAAAATACAAAAAGGTTAAAAACAGGGCCTCAACGGTCCTCCTCAGAGTTGGCTGAGGAGGACCGTTGTGCAAACGGTCGAAGCCTCCCTGTTTTTAACCTTTTTCAACCTTTTTGTATTTTGGGAAATCACAGCATCATAGACGCTATTTTGGCTTTTAACTCAAATTAACTTATATTATTAGGACAGTTGTGCAAACGCTCAAAGCTTCCCTGTTTTTAACCTTTTTGTATTTTGGAAAATTACAGCATCATAGACGTAACTATGGCTCTTAACTCAAATGGACTTTTCGTACCACGATTCCATAACTTGATTTGCGTTTTGCCCCTAAATGTCAAATGGAATCGTCCTCGTCACAGGATTTGCCATGAAAGAACCTTTTGTACTCGGAGGGGAAAAAATGAGGAACTTTTGCCATGAATCAAACAGATTTCGAAAGCGGAATCCTAAAGAAACGAAATTGCTAGTACCGTATACGTACTAGACCCCGGAATGTAAATATTCAGAAACAGCTGCGACACAGCATGCGGCAGAAGGGGTGCCAAAGGGGTGCCAAAGGGGGTGCCAAAGGGGTGCCAAAGAGAATACCAGACCAGGCACCGAGCGTTCGTTGACCGAGAGTTGAGGCAAAAGATAAACAAGTTTTCGTTGTGGCTCTCGGCTGGATGGATTCTGTGATACAGTTGTGTGACCTTTCGGGGATCTGCATTTCATTTTATTTATTCATTTCTTTTTATAAATAATTTCATTTTCACTCTTGCATGAGAGAGAGAGAGAGAGAGAGAGAGAGAGAGAGAGAGAGAGAGAGACCTTACCTTACAGACCTTACAGCTCGTCGAGCTGCCCCAGTTCCCTCAGTGTGTGTGTGTGTGTGTGTGTGTGTGTGTGTGTGTGTGTATGTGTGTGTGTGGAGAGAGAGAGAGAGAGAGAGAGGGAGACCTTACCTTACAGACCTTACAGCTCGTTCGGGTGGCCCCAGGTCCCCCAGTGTGTGTGAGAGAGAGAGAGAGAGAGAGAGAGAGAGAGAGAGAGAGAGAGAGAGAACTGTGAACTATGGTAACGAATGTCCAATTGAACGATTATTTCTAATAAAATATTCCTTATTCGTTTAAATTTTCGTTGGTGAAACGACGTTCTATTAGACCGCAGATTTTAGCACGTGCCTCGAGTAAGCTGGAGGTCGGATCACGCCTTGTTCGTTATTGTTGGCATAATAGATAACTCTTGACTGGGTATGCCATGTAGTGTTTCCTCTGTTATTTTAATATATTTATATTCTTTTTGCGAGGTGTTAGTTAATTTTTTTAAACCTATTAATTGTCATGAAATCAGTTTAATTTCTTTTAGATGCCTGGATTGCATATGTGTCCTAGATTTGTTGATAATAAATATATTTATATTAACATCGAAGAGCATCGCCTCCGCCCCCCCACCCCCCCACCCCCGCTGTTTAGCCAGAGCGTTAGGCGAACTGGTTACACTCAGCCTCTCCCCCCCTCTCTCTCTCTCTCTCTCTCTCTCTCTCCATTATCTAAGGTCATCAAAATCAGAGTCAGAGCTACAAAAATAAATACGTTTATTCAAAGCAAAGTACTAGTTGAATAATTCAGGTTCTTACAGGATCATTAATGGAATGATAATAGTTCAAGTCTCACAGACAATCCCCCCGGTATTTAATAGTCTCTATCAGTAATTAGTCACACCAATTATCTCTTCTCCAAAATATTATAGTTCCCTCCACTAGGACACTCGGTCCCCCCACTAGAAACTGCCATTACAGCTTGGAATTTCACACACTTTCGAAAGGAAACACCTCAGCATACGCCATCGTGGTTCTGCCTTTCTCTTACAGACCTCTCCGTAAGTCTTCCCCTAGTTTTGGCTAAAGATGCCATTATGAACGGAAGAGGCGCACACGTACAGATGAATTCACACTCTTCGTCAACGCCCCAATTAACTGGTCACAGCCAGTTTTCAAAGGCACCTTGAACAAGCCCTCACGAATCACATACCCACAGAACGAACATTGACCTGCTTAAGTAAGCATCTTAGTGTCACACCATCCCAGAAAAGATTTATCAGCTTTCTCTAGGTTGTCGCTCGGACTCTGTCTCCATGGGAAGTTAAAAATGATCAGTCTGCACATTCTAAAAAAGTCACAGCACATCACATCATAATGGTATATTAAAAAAACTATATAATTATAGCCCTCTTTCATATATAAATATATATATATATATATATATATATATATATATATATATATATATATATATATATATATATATATACGTATATACACATTGTGTCCATAAATTCCCAGTACCATTCTGAACAATAAATACTTGTAATGGTACTGGGACTTTATTGCCCTACATATATATAATATATATATATATATATATATATATATAAATCTATATATATATATATATATATATATATATATATATATATATATATATATTGATGGCTAGGTAGTAACTAATACTCTTTTTATTTTAGGCAGGAAAATAAACTTAAAGCACCTGGCAAGATCTAAATATTTGGATCTCTTTAGATTACGTTATAGTAAGATCTCGTGATCGAAAGGATGTATTACCTACAAGATCAGCGACAGGATCCTAAGACTGCTGGACTGACCACCGCCTGGTATACTCTTGTATTAGGATGAAGATATTGACTAACAAGAGAAACGCGCATGCACTATAGCGACTGAAGTTTAACGTTGATACACTTAAGAACAACTTGAATAAGCTTGAACTTGAACGGTGTCTCGACTAATAAACTAGAACATCAATATCCACCCAATATTGTTGATCACTGGAGTAAATTTAAGGATTCCGTAATCAGCGCATGTAAAGAATAAGGTTGGTCTGAAGAAATAAGAACATCTAGATTGGTTGGATCAGAATGATGCAGGTATTCAAGAGCTTATTCAAAAGGCCCGAAAATATCTGTTTGAACATCTTGAATGACACAAAGTCTGAAACAAAGAAGAAAATCACAGCACACGGAAAAACTCAGATACAAAATGCCACAAGGGAAATGAAAATAAGTGGTTGACAGACAAAGCAAATGAGCTCCATCCTTCTTTGACAGAAATGACATGAGAAGCCTTTTCAGTGGAATGAAAACTATATTTGGGCCAGTTCCTAAGGGCTAGCACCCTTACGTAGTGAGGACGGCACTCGACTCCTTAAAAACAATAATGAAATCCTGTGTCGTTGGAAAGAACATTTTGAAGAACTACTTAATAGAGACCCTGTGACAGACGAAGATGTACTACATCAACTCCCTCGTCTCCCACTGGATATGACACTTGCAGTGGTACCAACTACAGAGGAAGTGGAGTTGGCTATCTTCTCTATGAAGAACAACAAAGCTGCAGGACCCGACAACATTCCTGCTGAAATATATAATATGGAGGACCAACCTTACAATCGTCAACTTCGCCAACTAATTGAAAAAATCTGGATGCATGAGGAAATTCCAAATGACCTCATAGATAGAATTATCAACACAATGTATAAGAAAAAAGGGGACCGATCAGTTTTGTGGAAATTACAGAGGAATTACCCTCCTGTCAGTAGCTGGAAAGGTTTTAGCAAGAATTCTTACAACAAGACTAACACCTCTAGCTGAGAAGATCCTACCCGAGTCTCAGTGTGGTTTCAGACCTGCTCATGGTACAATGACATGGTTTCTCGGCGAGGCAGTTGCAAGAAAAATGTCGAGAACAACAAAAACCCCTTTACATGGGATTCATTGACCTGACTAAAGCTTTTGACAGTGTCAGTCGTGAGCTGCTCTGGGAGATACTATCTAGATATGGATGCCCACCAAAATTCATAAAGATCCTGAGGCTACTACATGATAATATGTCAGTGACTGTAATGGCTAATGGTACCCTTACTGAACCTTTCAAAGTTAAGTCAGGCGTAAAACAGGGCTGTGTTGCTGCTCCTACCTTGTTTTCCATATTTATAACTGTTGTTTTGCACCTCATTCAAGATGAATTGCCTCCAGGTATCTCCATCAATTACAGAACAGACGGAGGAATATTCAATCTCAACCGGCTTAAGGCAAGAACTAAAGTCAATGTTACGGCTATTGTTGAGCTTCAGTATGCAGACGACAACGCTGTCTGTGCTCAAACTGAAAATGATCTGCAAACTATACTGAATGCATTTGCAAATGCTTACTCTCGTCTTGGACTTTCCATCAACATCAGAAAAACCCAACCCAAGTATTATATCAGCCACCCCCAAAGTGAAGCCATAAGAGTGGCACCTACTTTAGAAATTAATGGAGAAGCTCTAAAAACTGTAGACCGCTTCCCTTCCTGGGCAGTCATCTATCTTCAAATGCCAATATAGATGATGAAGTTCAATATCGTCTAAGATGTGCTAACTGCTTTGGAAAACACTACTCAAGAAATTTTTTGATGATCATGACTTGCGTGTTAACACCAAAATAAAGGTATATCAGGCAAAAGCCCTACCTACCCTTCTTTATGGTTCCGAAACCTGGACAACTTACCGACGCCATGTTAAAGCCCTTGAGAAATTCCATCAGCGGTCCTTGCGAAACATCTTGAGAATAACTTGGGAATACCACCGTGCTAATGTAAGTGTTCTTGAAGAGGCCGACTGCCTCAGTATTGAGGCTATTATAATAAAAAAAGCCAGTTGAGATGGGGAGGGCATATTGTCAGAATGGCAGATAGCCTCCTTTCTAAGCAGCTCTTTTATTCAGAGCTAAGTGACGGGACTCGAAATGTTGGCAAACCAAGGAAGAGATTCAAAGACACCTTAAAAGACAACTTAAAACTATGTAACATTAACTATAAAACATGGAGACCGATGCAGTGGAGCGATCGCTTGGAGAGTTAAAGTGAAAAGATGGAATTAAAAATTCATAGAAGAGAACAGAAAGCAGCATCTGGAGAACCGTAGAGCTGCAATACAAGCTCGTCAGGTCCATCCAAAGCCTCCAACCCCACCATAACAACCGCATGCCCTAATTGTGACAGAGTATGTGGCTCGAGAATTGGTCTCATTAGCCACATAAGAACCCATCAATAACCACATCCCAGAGCACTCATACTCGAATCGATTGATAGCCATGATGATGATGATGAGATATATATATATATATATATATATATATATATATATATATATATATATATATATATATTTTTATATATATATATATATATATATATATATATATATATATATATATATAATTATATACACATACACACACATATATATACATGTATATATATATTATATATATATATATATATATATATATATATATATATATATATTTATATTTATATATACATGATATAAATATTGCTTTCCTTAACACAATCCATCGTCAAGTTTTGCATTGTCAGTTTATGCTATTTCTATTTCTTGCCCGCTCTCAATTGATAAGCACATATTTTGAATAATAATAATAATAATAATAATAATAATAATAATAATAATAATCAATAATAATAATAATAATAATAATAATAATAATGGAGAAACAAATCCACAGTTATGTAATTGTACATGTTTAAATTAAATTTAAAAACTTTAAGGTAGCTTTTGGGAATCTGTTCGGTTCCCCTCATCAATCTATCAGTAAGGGAATCGAACACATACCCGAAAGCTATCCTTAAAGTTTTAGATTTAAATATATGAACATTTACATAACTGTGGATTTGTTTTTCCCTTTGAAGACTCGTGCTATTATAAGGATTTTTTAATAATAATAATGATAATAATAGTAATGATAATAATAATAATAATAATTATATATCCACTAACATCGTTCTTCCATGAATCTTAACACTTCATCTTCCTAGTCATTGTCTGGATCCTACAGACTTCTGAATATCATGCATATAAGGGGGTGGGGAGGAGGAGGGGGCTTTAATGCTTTCTCCCTCAGGTAGGCATTCAAACCCAACAGATTAATTAAGCCATCAAGCACGAGCCTAACGCAAGACGGGGCTGAATCGAAATGGAGCGGAGGAAGGCGAATAATGGAAAGGTAGTTATTGTATGTATAATTGTATGAGGAAAAATCTACCGGTGGGACTATTGATGTATTAAAAAGAGAAACTTTTTTTTTTTTTTGTTTTTTTAGGGGGGGGGGGGCTAAAATCAAACTGCTCTCTCTCATTCTCTCTCTCTCTCTCTCTCTCTCTCTCTCTCTCTCACACACACACAAGGAAATTCTTTTCTAAACAAATAGTCACGATTTTTTCATTTTGCTAAACTCTCTCTCTCTCTCTCTCTCCTCTCTCTCTATCGCTCTCTCTCTCTCTTCTCTCTCTCTCTCTCTCTCCTCTCTCTCTCTTTCAAAAGGAGATTTTCTAAACAAATAAAATAAAAAAAAATTTATTATTCAGGTAGGACTTGTTAGAGAGTCTCTCTCTCTCTCTCTCTCGTCTCTCTCTCTCTCTCTCTCTCTCTCTCTCACTGGCTGATTTTATTCGTTTCGAAAAACTTCCTTTTTGTGTATTTTTATTCGCTGTCTTGTTAGCTGTACTATATCGAAATCCCTCGAGAAATATGATCGCACTGTATCTCCCTCCCACTCGATCTCTTGTTTGTGCTGTTTTACAGGAAGCGACTCTATTCTGTAGCACTGTAACGTAGAGTTGGTTGAAACAGTTGTATTAAAAGCAGAGTTTCCACATTTTCAGTTTCAATATCGGTATATATATATATATATATATATATATATATATATATATATATATATATATATATATATATATATACAATTAACTGGTATGTAAAGGATTGTTGATAAAAATAAGAGTTCAACGTACTTGTGGTTATGAAGGAATATATATTATAGGTATTTTGTTTAATTGCATTTTTGTTTTTTAAAGATCATACGTATTTAACATCATTTAGTGAAATCTAGTTTAGATGTTATGATTGGGTATAATATATATATATATATATATATATATATATATATATATATATATATATAATTATTCCGCCATTTACCATAATTGGAATGGATCACGAGAAAGGGACAATATAATGATCATTGCCACATTAACATTCATACTTTACTGCTGGAACATGAACGAACTAGATTTGCTGTAAATTCCACATAATTAGGGTTATCAGAAGTTATCATTATTTTAGAATTATGTACTTCCAATTATCAAACCCTATTCCATCACTTTTATTCTTTTTCCATTTTTATCTACGTCAGAAGCTTCATAGCTACCTAGTGTCATATTTTTGGATTTTACACTTTTACAAGTCAGTCACCCAGCACAGCCACCCTCTCATGCTCCCCCAAACCCAGACAACTCATATTCATACTCTCCCAAAAGCTCTGATTCTTATCCCTGTCAATCCTGTTTCAGAGAAGCTCAATTTTACCTGTTCTACCAGACTTACTTTTTACCATAAACTCGTCGAAGTAACCTTTGTGATCTCGAACCCGTCGTCAGAACCTCCCTGATATTAAGGGTGCTTCTGCTATGCCACACACATCTCTCTCTGTCCTTTCCATTCCTGTACAAACAAAGCCCTTTCATATGTCTCACTCATCACTAATACATACCACGGCTTTCTCTCCCGCAAACCCATATGAGTTGTTAACGACGACTTAATGGAGACGAAACGCTTATGTAATTTCTGTCACTCTACATCCCCATCTACTACATTACTCTCCTACGCAACAACCTCTTGATCGGTTTCCTGTTCTCCACTTCTCTCTGAAGAAGATCGTAGCTATAGTAGATTCACATCAATCGTGCATTCGATGTTTAGGCCAGTCCCTTACGACTCTCCTGATTGGATGTTGACATGCCAATCAAAGGGCTGGAAACTCTCAGTCTCTCGAGAGAGTTCACATAAGCAGGATGTATGTTCCACCTCTCCTGAGAGTCGTATATATCAGGAGAGGTGGAACATAGAACCTACCCATGTGAACTCTCGAGAGAGACTGAGAGTTCCCAGCCCTGTGATTGGCTTATCAACAGCCAATCAGGAGCGTCGTAAGGGACTGGCCTAGACATCAAATGCACGATTGATGTGAATCTACTATAGGATAGACGTCGCCTTTTGCTGCAGCAGAGAACAGAACTCTGGTTAGTCGACCGCATTGCGCTCTTGGGTTTCAGGCCGGCTGCGCATTTTGACGGTAATTGACGAGCGTTTGGACTGAATGTAGATGACAGGATTAAGCTAGTTATTATCTCGTGGCGCTGCTGATGTATGGTGGGGAGAGAAGACAGCGTTCCCCTTATAGCTGTAAATAAAGATATGGCAATCGTGACCTCATATATTATCTTTTGAGTTATAACTTTTAGTGCTGATCATTAGGCATTGCCGATAGATTTACTACAGTTAATTAGTAGATGGCAAGAACTTTTGCATGCTTGACAGTACTCAGGTTTGACTGAGTAACAACTGAAGCTCTGTACAAGTAGCCATTGAACTAATGGTCTTTCTGGTAACAAACGCAGACGCGCACATTATATAAAAATCAAAGCAAAGTAAGGACAAAAAACTTGCTTGAAGAAATAAACAAAAAGGGTATTTACATTATCAAAGCTACCAAGGAAAAAAAAAGTTTGCTTGAAGAAGATAAAGAAAAAGGGGTATTCACGTCATCAAAGCTACTAAGGAAAAAAAAGCTTGCTTGAAGAAAATAAACAAAAATGGGGATTCACATTATCAAATGTACCAAGAAAAAAAAAAGAAAATTAACAAAAAAGGGGTATCCGCATTATCAAAGGTTCCAACCACAGAGTCAGTAGTGTAGTTTGATCCCTTTTTTAAAAGAATAGGCGTGAAAGGATGTGTAATTGGTTTTATTTTTCACGAAACGTTCGATGATAGCCCAGCAACGTTTTCATATTTGCTTTTGTTCGTCAAATGTCCAACCAGTTAGCCAGATGAAAGAGTGGGAAATATGATACTTGTGAACGATGTTCTGTCGAATTGCAACTCTCATAGCGTGAGTGAATGAAACAAGCGTGATAGATGGTCATTCCAGTATCAGCTTCGATTGTAATGTCCTTCGTCAATAGTTAATATGTTGGGTTAATGATTTCGAGTTATCGCCGGTGGAGAGAAATTGCTGGCATATGGAATACGGATTTGTTGTCCAATTATTATAGTCAAGTTTTAGGCAGAATCTCTCTCTCTCTCTCTCTCTCTCTCTCTCTCTCTCTCTCTCTCTCTCTCTCTCTCTCAAGCGTTCTCTGACCATTTATACTTCTGTATAGCAGTCCAGGTATAGATTAACTAAAAGACACTCGCTTCCATATTAAGAATATCTTGCCTTCTTTTACTATGAGATTACCTTTTTTTGTTCTTAATTTTTCTTGCCTAGGATATAATCATATGATAGAATTACACATCATGGTAGACCGTAAAAATGGAGTTGGCTATCTGTTGCGTGTCATCGTCACAGAATAAGATGATATTTGCTCCTGACAGATCCGCTCAACATGTGTTTTCTATTGCAATAGTCACGCAGAAGAATAACTAAATGATTATATTTTGTTCTGTGATACAGCAGAGGAAGATAAATTATTTTGCTACCAGAAAGAAACTGTGGTCATTTTTATTTATTTATTTTTGTTGTTGTTACAAAGTAAATGATGGTTGGAGATTTATAAAGGGTGCAGTGATATACATTTTCAATTAGAAAATTGATATAGGATGATTTGCTTACTTTTACTTGTCAGATATAGACAGAGAATCGTGTGTTCTTATTAAATCTTGTAAATGAATACATTTTAATCTGTTTTATGTAGTTGACAAAAGAATACGTATTTTAACGCAAGGTTTTTAACACTTTGTTATGCACACAAAAAATGCGTATGTTATAATATAGCCTCCTTTCTGTTAACTCCTGGAAAAGTGCATTAGAACCCTTTCCTCACTAGGGAAGTGAAAATACTTTATTTCCCATTAATAAATATCCTTAAGCACTTTCGAATGTTTTGATTTTCACTTACTCGGTGAGTAAGCCTACAATCTTCTTTGTCGCTGTTGTTGGGAGGCTAGGAAAACCCTATGGAAAAGCTTAAAAAAGCCTAAAGAAGGGGTTTTGCATTGAGTTAAATATACATAAATTTTAGGACAGGATATTCATGATTTATTTATTAGAATGGAAATGTGAAAAATAAATAATGCGCATATTAAACAGCACAGAACAATTATTTCCAATAAAATAGAGCGTATTTATTTTAATTTTCGTTGATGACACAATGCTCTATTTGCCCCGAGTAAGCTGGAGGTCGGATCATGCATGTTTTCATAGTAATAAGAATCCTTAACCAATTTCGAATGTTATGCCTCTCTCATTTTTTTTTTTTTTTTTTGTAAGCCCGTATCCCAAGAATTCTGGAACTTATATTGCAATTATACTCATATGCCCGTTATACTCGTACATTTTAGGATTAATAATCTTATGGAAAATATATGAAGCATTTGGTGGTCAAATTCACAAAAAAACAAATTATTTATGTACAGTGGAATAATGTCCAAATGACTGAGGAAATCAAAAAGTTAAAGTGGTCACTTTAGCCATAAGAATTTCATAATTGCGCAAACAACGATAACACGCGTACTTTGTTTCTAAAATAACGTGTAATTCTGGATTGCTTCATTGTATGAACCTTTTGAGGAGAAAACTCATCTGGAATCTGATTTTACCTGCCATTTAGGTTTTCTTTCATCTCTGAAAGAGAGTGACGGGCTCTTCAGTTCTGATAGCTTTGAAATGGTGGTTTAATTTTGTATTTCAAAACTGTGTCTCGAGATTTGATTATACTTCCCTGCTTCGCGGCTTTTGTTATCTTATTTTTATTTATTATGTTTGTTATTGGGTAGGTCCTCATTAAAATATCTATTTCGGTTTTTTATGTTTGTTAGAGGGTAGGTCTCGTTAAAATACATCTATTTCGAAGATATATTGTATGGTTTTTTGAGATAACAATATCATTTCGTTTTCTTTTCTAGAAAATTTGTATCAATGTTAACTTTCACCGTTAAAAAAGTAGACTTTTTGAAAAACAGCAACAGACTATAGTGTTTTGAAATCAGCAGAAATTAGTTATGATAACATCTGTTCATCAATGATAAGTATTTAAGTTTGAATATAAAGTCGTGCTAGCGTCAGAGTCTACAGTCATGTAGTACCATCAGTCTACAGTGTTAAGCGTGATGTATTATTCGCTCATCACTGATATCCAATGAAAAATTAATAGGACAATGAATGAAGAAATTCTATTAGGTGATACCGAACCTGCACTCTTTGAGACGATATTCTTTTGAATTTCGACCGATTTATTTGATGTCGACCGATATATTTGAATGTCGACAGATATTTTCGAATGTCGACCGATATTCTTTAAATGTCGACCGATATTATTTGATTGTCGACCGATATTCTGTGAATGTCGACCAATATTATTTGAATATCGACCGATATTATTTAATGTCGACCGATATTATTTGAATGTCGACCAATGTTCTTTGAATGTCGACCTGCATTCTTTGAATGTTGACCAATATTCTTTGAATATCAAACGGCATTCTTTGAATATAGACCGATATTTGTTTGAATGTCGACCGATTCTTAGAATGTCGACCGATATTCTTTGAATATCAACCGATATTCTTTGAATGTCAACCGAAATTATTTGAATATCGACCGAAATTCTTTGAATATCGACCGGTATTATTTGACTATCTACCAATATAATTTGAAATCAACCGATATTCTTTGAAAGTCGACTGATATTCTTTGAATGTTGATCGATGTTATTTGAATAGCGACCGATATTATTTGAATGTCGCCGACCCTATTATTTGAATATCGACCGATGTTCTGCTAATATTGACCGATATTCTTTTAATGGATAATCAGAAGAAAGCCGCATTATACTACTGGTGATGAGTTCATTAGGACAAACCGAAAGTTGTCGTGAATTGAAAGAAGTTTACGTTTTGCGCAGCGAATAGCGCCATTTCGCCATCTCTCTCCTAACAAGTTTTTACTATTATTTTTTTTTTCCTGTTTATGAGCTGAATGTCTCATTAATTCCGGCGTAATTAGTTCTCTCTCCCTGAGGATGAAACATTTTCCCAGGCGAATAATATTTCAGCTGTCAGGGAGATGAGGCACTGTGGCCTATATATTAACGCCCGAATTATTTTTTCCCATGTAGGTCTGGATGATACTCGTGTCATCCATTCGTTATCGGTATCGCCATTCGTCCGTTTATTCTTGCTTCTTTTGAACGCAACCGTGAGAAATTGATTCCCTCCAATTATAAATATCAGGGAGCCACGCGTGTATATATATATATATATATATATAATAATATATATATATATATATATATATATATATATATATATTGTGTATGTGTGTGTAAAACAGCCATTTCAGGCAAAGAATGCTGATTGCAAGTATGCAAGATCCAAGTCACACATGGGCGCAGTCGAAGTCTCATATATATGACAAATGAACACCCGCTATCGTCGACGGTTCCGAACAAAATACGAAGAGCGAAGTTGCTCTTGTTGTTGAAGTTTCGTTTTAAAACCAAACTTCCATTGCTGCGATATGTTTATGCACTACATTCTCCTTCACGGCTTCCGCGCTTTGGGCCGACTCGATAAAACTTTCGTGAACTTCGATTGAGAAGATATACTTAACTCATTGAAAAACGGGTGAATGCCAAGTGAGGAATGAAGGAAGGATGGTTTGTTGGGGGAAAGAGAAGACGGGGAGTCTGTAAGAGCGAGGAATGAAGAGACTGATTGGGTGTGTCCTTCGGAAAGGGGGGAATGGATGGGCGAAGTTGGGTATATAGGGGCATTTGAAGCCTGATGAATTTGGATAATTGAAAAGGGCCAGGCAGAACGAAAAGCGAATTTGGAGAGGATGAAATGGGAGTGAAATAGAGAATGGTACTTTTCTTCAGATATAATATTTTTATCTTTAAGAAGCAACTAAAAAACATTCTCTCTATAGTACCGGTTCTACCTATGGCATTATGTATGGACTTCCTAAAAACACACAAATGAAGGCCTTCCCATCAGACCTATACTAGCGTCATATGATACCCCGAATTACAGGTTAGCTAAGTTCCTTGTTCCCTTGCTTTCCCCTCCCCAATGACAGAAAATGAATATAACATTTAAAATTCCTTCAACTTCAAAAAAGCCATACTTAGCCAGGACTCAGACCTCTTTATGGTCAGTTTATGACGTTGAGTCTCTGTTTACCAATGTACCTGTGAATGAGACTATTGAAATTATTATTAATAAACTCTGTCCTGAAAACTGACTCCCTTTTTTATAATTTTAATAAATCTGATTTAAGAAACTATTGCAAACTGGCAGTGCAGGACACTGCCTTCATTTTTAATAATAATTGTTACACTCAAATCGATGGTATGGCTATGGGTTCTCCATTAGGGCCCATATTTGCAGGCATTATTATGTGCTCCCACCCTGATGAACATTTTTTAGACACCTGTCCTTTGAGTTACCATCCGCTATTCTACAAAAGGTACGTTGACGATACCTTCGCGCTTTTAAATCCAAGTACGACGCTGAAAGGTTTCTTCATTTCATAATACGGCACACCCAAATATAAAATTTACTATGGAGTGCGAAAGTGATAATAAACTACCATTCTTAGATGTTTTAGTCTTACGACAATATGATCATTTTAATACTTCAGTTTACAGGAAGGGAACTTTTACAGGATTAGGTTCAAATTTTTATAGTCACTGTTTTTATGGTTTTAAATTTAATTCTTTATCCACATTACTTCATCGTGCCTTCTCATTGACATCTAGTTGGGAAGTTTTTCACGAAGAACTCAACTTTTTACGTCAATATACCAACAATTATTTTCCCACTACACTTTTCACAGGTATGTTCGTAAACTTCTTAATAACGTTATTATCCCAAAAATCTCCTTACCTACTGTGCCTAAGCTTTCCATTTCATGCAAATGTACCTTTAATCCATGACAAAAATTTCTACGATGCACTAAGAAAACTCATATTTGATTATATACCCAGCTATTAGAATTTTTAATATCATCCCAACAAACCCACTCAGTTTAGGTAGTTTGTTTAAATTCAAGGATAAACTTGACCCTTTGATGACCTCATGGTTTGTATACAAGTTTAATTGCCCTAGATGTAATCTGGGGACCTACGTGGGATCCACACAGAGGTTACTGAGGGTCGGATTGATTGCCATAAGGGCGTTAGCTATAGAACTGGTAACAAACTTGCTAATCCTGAATTTTGTAATATCAGACAACACGCTAATAAATGCAAGCTGAATATACAATACAAGATTTTGAAATATTGGGACGGGCACCGAAATGGCAAACTTCTGACAATTCTGGAGTCCTTGTTTATTAAACAGCTTGTTCCTCAATTGAACACGCAGTCTTCTCGACAACTCTTTACCTAACGTTAGCTGTTGCCGGTCTTTCTGGTTTGTTCCTTCTGACGTTTCTGTCCTTTCTCTCTTGATGGTTGGTTCTGCTAACTAGTTTTTATTTTTTTTATCTTGTCTTTTATAATGTATTATGTCTTTTATGTGTAATTTAGCGCTTTTAATAATTTTATTGTTTATGTCTTTACAGCTTGAAAATGAAACCTTTGTGTTTTGAAACGTTGTAATAAATGTATTTTAAGGACCACCTGAGATGTACTTCCTCCTACAAGTCTTCAATATATATATACATATATACACACGCGCAAAACACACACACACAGATGATAGTCGTGTCACAGTTACATAACAAATATGGCCAGGACCTATTTCCCTACTTCACTCCTTTTCTTGTGAGGTATACACAGTCCTTATGATTTGTGTTGGGTAGGTTTCCTTCTCTCTCTCTCTCTCTCTCTCTCTCTCTCTCTCTCTCTCTCTCTCTCTCTCTTTTCCTGGTAAATACATGCATAGGGTCTATGCGTAAAGGAACTTGATATCGAGTTTACACCCGGGACCATTTATATATATATATATATATATATATATATATATATATATATATTATATATATATATATACATATATATATATATATATATTATATATATATATATATATGTATATATATATATATATATATATATATATATATATATATATAATATATATAAATGGTCCCGGTGTAAACTCGATATCAGTTCCTTTACGACATATAGACCCTATGCATGTATTTACCGGAAAATAATAATAATAATAATAATATGCTTTATTTAAGCTCAGGGCCATATACATTGAATATACAAAATACAGAGAGTAACATACACAATCTAGATACATGAGACATGATAAAAAAGAAAAAGAAAATTAATAATCGGCAGTTATCCACAAAATAGCTGAGGTAGGCATAAAAGCTAGTAATCATAATACTGGTAATAACAGTAATAATATTTGTGAGAAAAAAAAATATGCATTGAGAGTAATAACAGGTTAGTGCAATATATTATATAACTTAAATTTCAACTAGAGACCTTGAGGGGTTTGGTTACAGTAGTCAGATCCAGAGGGCTAAATACCAAAATTGTATGTAAAAAAAAAAACTTTAACTTGATAGTGATCACAGTAATAATGACAAATTAAAATAATCAGCAATAAATGTAATAATGACAAAAATTGCAGATGGACATCTTGCCAGTACAGAGATTAAGTCCTTTAGGGACAAAGACCTCATTTTCCCATCTTTCCCACAATTTAGATCTTCTTGCTTCACTCCTTAGGGTGGTTTGTATGAGCGAGTTGCTGCTGTTTCTCACGTCGGGTTGGGTTACCAGACTGGACATTGTTCGCCTAACAATAATTTTTAAATTGTCTAGGTGGTTTTCTATGAACATCTGTGTGGCGGAGTGTAGCGGGGAGTGTTTGTGAGCGTCTCAGAATGTCATTGTGCACAACAGTGATGCGTGTGATGGTCTCTTGGGTATAGCTCGCCCAGAGGGAACACCCATGAGATACTGTAGCAGTACTAGCGGAAGAGCAGCAGTTTCACGTCTCGGTGACAGAAGGCAAACCTCCTTGCAATCATGTTGCCAGCTGCACATAGTTTACGACGCCTCTGTTCAATGTCTGCCGTATCTTTTAGGTCGTCGGTGATAATGTGACCCAAATACGGAAATTCGTGCACAAATTCCAGCCGATGGTTTCCGAGGAAAAAGTTGTGGTTCTGCAATATGCTTAAGCGATCTCGGGAGCAGCGACATGCACTGGGTCTTGGTTTTGTTGTAGATTATATCAAATTCCTCTGCATATTGGCGGCAAGTGTCGATGAGTCGTTGGAACTTTGCACTGATGGGGGAAAATCAGAAACCATATAGTCGGCGTAACAGAGGTTGTTTATAGTTGTGTCCATTTGACAGTGCAGGGTCCGATTGGGATGAGTTCAGTTTGGGACATTCAAGGCAATCTGTGTACGTATTAAACAGGTATGGAGAGAGAATGCCCTCTTGCGAAGCCCGTTTAGGGAGCCGAAGGTTGTAAGATAATACATTAGCCATTTGACACAGAATTGCTGTGTGGAGAACCAGCAATGCAAATGCCAATTAGATACGGGGGTGTGCCGCCCCTTTTATGCAGCTTCAGGAAGAGCTTCACGTAGTTTACTCTGTCAATGCTTTTCTCATATCTACAAAACAAAGGAAAACAGGAGAAGCTGATGATAGGTAGTACTAATTCAGCAATTTCTTTCAGTATGTAAATGCAGGTGCGGTTGAGTGGTTTGCTTAAACCCGAACTGGTTGTCAGTGGTGTGTAGAAAGGGGAGAAGTCTCACTAGAAGAACAGACTCAAGTATCTTCGATGCGATCGTTGTGATTGCAATCGGCCGGTAGTTGCCAGGGTCAGCTGCATCCTTTAGCTTGTTTTTGATTAATGGTATCAAGTGAACTAAGAGTAGGGAGTCTGAAGAAAACCGGTGAATATGCATGCATTGAATAGGGCAGCTAGCAAATGTAAATTATCGGATGGCAGAATTTGAAGGCCTCTGCAGGAAGACCATCATAGCCGGGCGATTTATTATTAGGTAGGCTGTTTATGACGTCGCTGATGTTACCTGGCGTAATACGGTCTGCAAAATGAAATTGAATGTTGTCAGTAAGGAGGTTATCTACATCCTTTCGGAATCTTGATCATTTATGCAATTCAGGATATTGTTGAAGTGATCGCCCCACATACTTGTGATAGCTTCGCCTCCGACTGCTTCCCCTACTTTCTGTGATAGCTTTTTAGTTTTGGGATTTAAGGTGATTATCCAAAGACGAGGATAATCACCAGATTCTAAGTTCCTAGACATTGCATCGGCTCTTAGTCATTTTCATTTAACCTGCATGCTTAAGAGCAAGTTTGAACTGTGCTCTCGCCTGTCTCATTAGTAATGCAGTGTGCCCTTCCCTGGGGCTACCATTTTGCCTCCACAGTAAAAACATTTCTCGTGAGTATGTATACGGATCTTTAACCAAGTCATTCCATCCAGGTATATTACGAGAATTACCTTGACGAAATCTGTAGGCAATCCTGCCCGAAGCAAGCATAGCGGAGATTATGTTTGAATAGAATACAGTCAGATCACTCCTGTGGTGGTCATTTCTACAATTGTGTTAGTACAAAGTAAGGCGTCTGCTGGTTGAACTATTGACTGCAACTTGGTTTCCGTGGTCGCCCTAAAGTATCTTGGTTTTCTGTTGGTTTTTAAAATCTTAGTTTACTGCTGGTGGGCGAAGAGTTAGGGGGTTCATGGTAGGGGGTGATGGGGTATTGAATGACACCTGTAATGGGATGTGATCGTAGCCCGTTGCAAGATCATAGCAAATATTGCAGGTCATAATAGAGTCATGAAGTTGTGGAGATGTGATGCAGTGGTCCAGCCAGGAGGTTGTGATAGCGTCCGCTCTATTATGTACATATGAATAGGAGGAGGGAGGGAGGAGCATTACATCGCTAATTTTGGAGAGCATGATTTTGACGGAAGCGAGTAAGTTCATTATAAAATTGTTTTGTGGGGTAAGAATTAAGGTCCCCGATTATACAAATATGATCAGCAGGAGAATCATGAATAATACTGTGTAACTCCCCTAGGATCATGCAGTAATCATCAAAATATTGTTATTTTACCATGGCATATAAACATTAATAATTAGGATTTTAGAGTTCCCTACTGTCACTTGAAGCCCCAGCAATCTGTCACTCCTGTAGGTCATTACCTTTATCATATTGTCTAACCATTTGTCCCACAGGAAAGAAAGGCCCCCTTTCGGGCGACCGGCTATGATTTGATCTGTAACTTGCATCGATGAAGTCGAGAAGGTTTTGAAGTCTTCATGAGTTGAATCGCAGATGGCAAGGTCATGTGGCCAGAGGAGCGTTTCTTGCAATGCAATGATGCCTTTGAAGTTTTTGCAGAACATGTTTAGGAGAGGAATGTTCCGCTTGAGGCCAAAAATATTCCAAAGATTTATGTTTAATGTAATCATGGCTACTCACGAAGATGGGAGATGAATGCGCTGATTCATTTGGGCAGATGGGGGCTTAGCCAGGGGGAGTGGGCAGTCACTCGCCGTGGGGGGTTGACTGGCACTTGCGGTGGAAATGACCCTAGTTGGAGTGTCAGTAAGTTCCCCTGGGGGTGTTGATCCCGGATTAATTTATATAAAACTAAACAATATATTAGGACCGAAATTCTCGCCTTTAAGAACGTCGAGGTGTTGAAATAGGCAGGTAATCCTGTAAGCCACTTTATGTTTAATCCTGCATGGGAGTTCGTGTGAGATGAGTGGGTCAGAACCAGTGAGAAACTTGACTCTCTCCACTATGGCATCTAGCGTCACCGATGAGCGCAGATTGTGAATTACTACGTGATATCTCTTCTCAGGTGTCGGGCGAGGTGAAACACGAATGTTGGGCTCCGGTCCAGCGGCCAAACGAGAGGTTCTTCTCTTCTTTCTGCTTGTTTGTATCTGCCAGCCGCCAGACCCCTCATGATCACTTTCATCTGCATCTACGATGGGGGGTTGGGTGGGAGAGATAGGGTGAGGAGGATCACGAGGGCTAGTAATCATCACCAGATATATTTTCCACCGGAGGCACTGGGGAGGAAGAAGAGGTTGGGAGACTAACAATCCCCTCGGAACGGTCTATAGGTGACGTGGGCACTTCCGTGTTAATGGGAGGCGAGGAAAAACTGGATGCCGCATTCGTCAGGAGTCCACTGGTGGCTATCTGTGCAATTGACTATCGATCCCTGCACTCCTTTGATCGCATCCCAGATCCGGGTGTGGCGGTTATTTGTTTCCACCGTTTTAAGACTGTCTAGGATTCCTGTAGTCCTTTGATCACGTCCCAGATTCTTGATAATTTATCATTTGTCTCATCAATTTTTTCTGAGTTTTTTCCAATTATTTCTAAGAGTGATTTTGCTGTTTGGAAGGCATTTTTTTGCCGTGTGGTACACCGCAGGTAGGCTTAGGTCAGCAGGCCCCTTTTGGAGGCAGATTATAAGGGTCATCGGCGTAGATTTCCACGGAGCAGGTCCTTAGCCACTTAGTGATATACGATATTTTCTTGTGAGAAGACAAGTTCTTCGCGGATCGCTCCTTGAGAATGCTCTCTGGTATCAGATCTCTGCATTTCGTATATGCAACGTTGATTTCCTCATCGGAGAAGGCATCACTGACAGATTGTATTGCGGACTCGACGTCGGAACGGTTCGATTGGTATTGTATATAGTAAAGACAATTGTTCGATTGGTATTGTATATAGTAAAGACAATTGTCTTTACTATATACAGTTGGTATTGTATATAGTAAAGACAATTGTGTGTGGGGCACAGGCACCGGTAGGTGCCAGGGTCACTTGCGCAACGGTTGGAGTTGGTCGGGTGACATTTTTGTGGTAAGGGAGAGGTCAAGCACTAACGCATACACTGCATTCTTTTACCCATTTCCCAGGACCAATAGGCCTCGAGTATCTGTGATTCGAAAGATTTCTAAGGCACTGATTGGAGCAGAAAGAATATTAGAATATCTGCAATTGCACAACACTCTCCGGCTTAAACGCCGGGTATTACGGGGAGACACTGTTAACACATTGCTTACTATAAGAGGTATAATCACCAAGGGCGAAAAACCCTTCTTTTCTGTGAAGAAACGCGAGAGAGACCTCCAACACGTCCTCCCCCACTACAAAAGAGAGAGAGAGAGAGAGAGAAGGAAACCTACCCAACACAAATCATAAGGACTGTGTATACCTCACAAGGAGTGAAGTAGGGAAATAGGTCCTGGCCATATTTGTTATGTAACTGTGACACGAAACTATCATCTTGTGTGTGCATTTTGCGCATGTGTATATGTCTGTATATATTTTTATATATATATATATATATAATATATATATATAGATATATATATATATATAATATATATATATATATATATATATATATATATATATATTATATATGTATATATTGTTTGCGTGTGTGTATTAGTAGAGCGTGCTATTTCACATTGGCAAAAATTAAAGCTACAGTATTCCTAATTTCTCTGGTATAATTGACAAGATCGTCATTTGCGGTTCCCAATTTCTCTGGTATGATCGAAAGGATATGTTATTCAGTCCTTATACAAACCTCTTTTCATTCCCATTTCAGCCTCTCCAAATTCGCTTTTCGATTATATATATATATAAATAAACTGGAATTCTTTGATAGTTTTCTTTTAAAGACTAACAACAATTTAACCTTCGTGTTGATTTTGTTTGTTGAAATGACCCCCGTTGTGTTAAATGTTTTGCCGTCTTTTCGGAATTTGTTATTTCTAGTAATCAAAATTTTGAATTGTAAGCTTTCTTAAATATATTTTTATATATAATTCGATTAGGTTTCCATAATTCTTACGAAGCTGAACGTCTTGACCTCTCAGTTATGTTTTGCCTGAGCATCAATGTTTGTCCTGGTGACCACAGATTCGTAGAAAGCGAAAATAAAACTTCTTAGATGGATTATTTCAAGTATGGTAGCTGGGGATTCATGTCTTGCCAACAGTCTTGTTTTGAAGACATTTTAAAACAATGGCTGAAATTTTCCAGTGCATTTTCTCGAGATGAATATTTTCTGAAATCGTACCTAAGCTGTGGGACAATAAGGGCATTACTCTAAGTAGCATCTTTAAATAATTGAGGTAAACCTCTTCCAATTTTACAACATACGTGGCAGCATTTAGTGAACGTCTTGTCTTCTCGAGCCATGAATTAAGATATTTGTCGTGCCATTTTCCAGGAACAGTCATGATTATGAGGAAGACAAATAAGAGCTGGCGGAGGAGGGGGAGGAGACTCGTTTTACGAAACCGAACTTTTTTTTATATTTATTTTTTATCCCCGAATTCCGCCAAGGCTCCGCATTTCTAGTTGTTTACTTTCGTGTTGCAAGAACTAGGAACGTTTGTAAGGTAAACGGTCGAATATGCGGTCAGTGTGCTCCGCTCTTCGGCCATGTTTGCGTTTGAATGTTTTATCGGTAAGAAGAAGAAGAAAAAGAAGAAGAAGAAGAAGAAGAAGAAGAAGAAGAAGAAGAAGAAGAAGAAGAAGAAGAAGAAGAGAAGCAACAGGAATGCCTTTATTTATTCGTCGGAGCTGCTGTGTTTTAGGTCAGTCTTGAGTTTCGTCGTTTAAAAACGAATTCAGGTCGTTTTCGGTTGCTTTGTTTTGCAGGTTGGCAATCGTAGGTGTGCAGCAGACAAAAGCACAGCTTCTCTGATCATTTCTTTCTCTATTAATTGTATGACCATCGTGTTTAGTATAAAGCTAATTTGATATAGATGTAATAAAACGCTGAACTCCAAGAAGAGTTTGTCTGACTATAATGCCCCTTGTACGTTTAGTGGGTATTAGTGTCTTGATATGAAAGTTTCCCATGCTGATCCACACCAGTGCTTGTATAAAAGATTGTTCGATTTTGCATTCTTGAGACAATGCGTTGCAGAAGTAATTAAACGCATTATATACCACATGTGCCATACTTCAGAGGATTGTAGGATTCATACCCATGACTTTCAACGTAGTGAATTGTGGATGCTGAATGAGAATGTTAGGATGAAAGTTTAAAAACTTTGAGGTGAATTCTTTGCATTTCATATATGAATTAATGATGGCAGAGAAGATGGACGTGTTAAGAGAGGTTATGTATCGACGGAAATATGCATCACAGTATTTTGAGGTAGTTTGTTCACGATGAGAAAATAGAGAAGAATAGTTCGGGTGGAAATAATACATTATTCGAAAGTGCTGAGAGGAAGGCCAAGAGGGAAGCCAAGAACGGAAGGGCTTTGAAATTCAGGACAGTGAGACGAATTAAAAATGAAAAAAAAAAAAAACGATGGAGTCTGTAGTTGGGTGAAGGAGGTTGTTGTTTTAAGATTAATTGTTTTTTTTTTCACTCTTGAAGCGACACAAAAATGGTTGTAGACGCCGTAAAATATTAATTCGCAATTACCAGTTTGTAATATAAAAAACGCGACGTAAAGTTCAAATATTCAGTATTACAATTTTTCTTTATAGCAGAGTGAACCAGTCTCTGGGAAATCATTTTCATACTCATCACTGTGGAAATGTAAACATAAAACAAAGATTGGAAAATATAAATATAACGAAGACTAGGACATAAAATACATGTTCTGATAAAGTATTATACAAGCATAACATTAATACACATTTCAGCAGTCACCGTTGCATTATTCTTTAGGAACATCTTTTATCAAACACTTTTATGGTGCCAACTCCACGGCTAGAAAGGAGAGTAGCTGTACTATTAACACTATTTAAGCATTTCGGGTTTTTGAGATTCTCCCTGTACACCTATTTTCTCCGGATTATAATATTGCGTCTTTTAACAATCGCCTATTCCGGGATTAGCGCCCAAACAATTTTTGAATTCCAGTCTTTTAATTACCGTTGATAATTTTTCCCTTTTTCCTCCTAAATGAAAATTGTCTACGTTGAACTTTTTAAAAGTGTTGATAAAAAAACTCTGACCTGTCATATCCCAAAGTCTTGTCTATTTCCAGCTTCCAAAGAAATTGCAACAACAGTTTTGATTTTCGAGACCAAAGAAACATTCGTTGTCACATGAAAGATTTAAGGATAAACTTTGACCTCTTGCGAGATTACCTAAACTTTGTACCTTGGCCCCAACTTACTTGAATTTTAAGAAGCACTACTCGCCCGCACACAAACATATTCAATATTTTAGCTTTATAAAAAATAAAATTCCCTTTCCGCTATTATCAATTTTAATTCAAATTCTGTTCAATATTTTTGTTTGATAAAACCTCCCTATCCGCTTTTATCAGTTTTATTTCAAAGTCTGTTCAGTATTTTTGTTTTAAAAAAATTCCCTTTCCGCTATTATCAGTTTTAATTCAAATTCTGTTCAATATTTTTGTTTTATAAAAATTACCCTTCCGATATTATCAGTTTTAATTCAAATTCTGTTCATTAATTTTGTTTGATAAAAATTCCCTTTCCGCTATTAGCAGTTTTAATTCAAATTCTGTTCAATATTTTTGTTTCACAAAAATTCCCTTTCCGGTATTATCAGTTTTATTTCAAATTCTCTGCAATATTTTTGTTGTATAAAATTCCCTCTCTCCTATTGTCAGTTTTAATTCAAATTCTTCTGTGATCATTAAACTAGATCTGCGTCTATCTTTCCCGTGCAGTAATATTAATGAAAAATACATTCTCTATTATCATTGTATTTCAGTTTTATTTTACACCTTTTCCCCATCAAGGTGGTGTTAACAGAATTCAAAATCTGTTACCTTTCTGGTTTTTAGTTTGTATTTATGTATGTATGTATGTAATTATTATAATTATTATTTATTTATTTTTTTTTTGCTCTATCACAGTCCACCAATTCGACTGGGTGGTATTTATAGTGTGGGGTTCCGGGTTGCATCCTGCCTCCTTAGGAGTCCATTACTTTTCTTACTATGTGCGCCGTTTTTAGGATCACACTCTTCTGCATGAGTCCTGGAGCTACTTCAGCCTCTAGTTTTTCTAGATTCCTTTTCAGGGATCTTGGGATCGTGCTTAGTGTCCTCTATGATTATGGGTAGATTTCCACTGGCATATCCATATCCTTCTTATTTCTATTTTCAGATCTTGATACTTATCCATTTTTTCCCTCTCTTTCTCTTCAACTCTGGTGTCCCATGGTATTGCGACATCAATGAGTGTTACTTTCTTCTTGACTTAGTCAATCAACGTCACGTCTGGTCTATTTGCACGTAACACCCTATCCGTTCTGATACCATAGTCCCAAGGATCTTTGCGTGATCGTTTTCTACCACTCCCTCAGGTTGGTACTCGTACCACTTATTACTGCAAGGTAGCTGATGTTTCTTTCACAGGCTCCAGTGGAGGGCTTTTGCCACTGAATCATGCCTCTTTTTGTACTGTTTCTGTGCAAGTGCCGGACATTCGCTTGCTATGTGTTTTATGGTTTCATTTTTCGTATTGCACTTCCTACATATGGGAGAGATGTTATTTCCGTCTATCGTTCTTTGAACATATCTGGTTCTCATTCCTTCAGTTTCCTTCTTTAGCTCTCCCCTCTGTAGCCATTGCCATGTGTCATCGCTGGCTAGTTCTTTAGTCTGTCTCATGTATTGTCCTGCATTGGTTTGTTGTGCCAGTCCCCTGTTCTGTTTGTCATTCTCCTGTCTCTGTATATTTCTCGTCTTCGTCTACTTTTATTAGTCCTTCTTCCCATGCACTCTTGAGCCACTCGCCTTCACTGGTTTCAGATTTGTTGACACAGTCCCTCTATTTTAGTAGTCCTCTCCCTCCTTCCTTTCGTGTTATGTAATAGTCTGGTCCGTATTTGCTCTTGGGTGTAGTGCTTTGTGCATTGTCACATGTTTCCTGGTTTTCTGGTCTATGCTGCGGAGTTCTGCCTTCGTCCATTCGACTATTCCTGCGCTGTATCTGATTACTGGCACTGCCCATGTGTTTATGGCTTTTATCATATTTCCGGCGTTGAGTTTTTAACTTGAGTATCGCCTTGAGTCTCTGCATATATTCTTTCCTGATCGTGTCCTTCATCTCTTGGTGTTTTATATCCTCTCCTTCCATTATTCCCAGTATTTGTATCCTGTCTCATCTATGTGTTTGATGTTGCTCCCATCTGGTAGCGTTATCCCTTCAGTTCTCGTTACTTTGCCTTTTTGTATGTTGACTAAGGTGCATTTTTCTATTCCAAACTCCATCCTGATGTCCCCAGATACAATCCTTACAGTCTGGATTAGGGTATCTATTTCCTTGAAGCTCTTACCATACAGCTTGATGTCGTCCATGAACATCAGATGGTTGATTCTGTTGCCTCTTTTCTTGAGTTGGTACCCGGCATCCATCTTCTGTAGTGCTTTTGTCATGGGAATCATGGCTACTACGAAGAGTAGTGGGGACAGTGAGTCGCCCTGGAAGATCCCTCTCCTGATATTAACCTCTGCTAGTCTTATTCCAGAGCTTGTAAGTATTGTATTCCGTTGCGCATTGTATTATTGAGGAAGCTGATGGTGCTTTTCTCTGCCCCATACATTTTCAGGCATTCTGTTAGCCATGTGGTATCATGTCGAAGGCTTTCTTATAGTCTATCCATGCCATGCTTAGTTTAGTTTTCCTTCTCCTACTGTTCTTCATTACCATTTTGTCTATCAGGAGCTGGTCTTTTGTGGCCCTACACTTCCTTCTGCAGCCCTTTCGGTTTTGATGGGGGATGGTGTTTTGTCTCCTCTAGTACTTGTATAAGCCTTTCACTGATGATACCTGTTAGTAACTTCCACATTATTGGTAGGCAGGTGATAGGCCTGTAGTTACTGGCTATATTTCCCTTACTCTTGTCTTTTTGTACTAAGGATGTTCTTCCTGTGGTCATCCATTTGGGTGCATGGTGATTTGAGATACAATGCTGGAAGTTTGTTTTGCTATTTCGTTGGGTGTAGGGCCTTTGGAAGATTTTGCAGTCAGTTATCCATTGGGACTGTTCATCGGGGACCCTGGGGGCTTTCCAGTTCTGGCATTTTCTTTAGTTTGGTGTTGTCTGGGACTTGTGTTTGTCTGTGCGTGATCTCTGTGAATCTTTGTTTTATTCTCCCTGTTTCTTCTTCCTTGACTTCCTGGAGCCATGTTGCATGTTTGTTGTATGATACCGGATTGCTTCATATGTTTTCCTAGAGTCTCTTACTTGGTTCGGTTTCAGGAATTTCTTGGTGGTTGTCTTCCCCTCTTAGTTGGCTGTATAGTCTTTTCTGGTTGGTTCCGAATAGTTTGTTCTGTTGGTATCCCTTATTCCTGTTCATATACCGTTGGATCTTATGTGCTTTGGCCTTAAACCTCTGTTTTACATCTTCTATTGTGTCTATTATTATTATTATTATATTTATTATTATTATTATTATTATTATTATTATTATTATTATTATTATTATTATTATTATTATTTAAACCTTGATGATGATGGGGAAGGGCCACAAACCAGCATACCTCTGTGTTGGCCTCAAGTCCAGATGAATAGGTGTGTGTGTGTGTGTGTGTGTGTGCTTGTTTATGTATGCATATGTGTATGTGAGTGAATATGCATTCAAGCACGAATATATATATGGCTTGTGTATGAAAAATAGCTGGCGTTTAACTGGATCTTCTCAAAATTTCCAGGAACACCTGAAGGATTGAATTGGGCCGTTGCCGTCAATTCTGTCAGTTCATTGAATTAAGTTAGGCTGACGTTGAGAATCTACTCTAAGGCGACCACATGGTCCAGATTCGAACCTTGTTTATTGTCAATCTTCGGAAGACCGTCTACATGTGACCTCAGCTAGCTTTGTCATTTTTTCATAATTTCTTCGGTGACTTTTGTGAGTAAGACGTATTTACTTTAGGAGTGTATGATTGCAGATTTGTTTCAACAGAGATTATCACGTTCTTATCCTGGAAGGACAATCACTAAAGGCGCTAATTGCGTATTGAATCAGGGTCATCCTCAGGTGAGGATGATGTAATTTATAATTAAGTGAATATTGAAAAACATCACTCTTTCGAACAATCTTGTCTAGATTTAAATACTCGAGAAGACTACTGCTTTCTGGACAGGAGGTCATTGATGTCTTCCTTCACTTACTGTTGAGGCGAAGGGGAGAAAGAATAGCATAGGGCCACCTGTTGAACTTACACTCATAAACTCTCTTCATTATATATAAGGAATTAAAATCATGGACATTCCACAGTTACGAGTACACTAGTGTCATGCAATCAAATGGCAGGGGTGAAAAGAAGTTCTACTTAATCAACAGGCCAGAATAATCATTGTTTTCATGTCCGTGTATCTTATTGATCGCTTCTGAGAGTTAAACAAAAAGAGTGAATTTAGTTTTGTATGACAGTAGGTTGTCATTAGGGTAAAAACGGGAAAACATTACATCTGTCAACTTTGTCAATATACGCTTACCACTTGGATTATTGTTGACAGTTTGTAAGTACTTAGATGACCTTGTAAAATTGACTTATTTTATAGCGCATCACAATGCCGTGACCGGAGGTAATGAGTTAGAAACCACAATAATGCATATGATTCTGGTTCTAAACGGTCCTCCTCAGAGTTGGTTAAGGAGGAAGGACCGTTGTGCAAACGGTCGAAACCTCCCTTTTTTTTAAAAAAACCTTTTTTTGTATTTTGGAAAATTGCAGCATCATAGACGCTATTTTGGCTTTTAACTCAAGTAACTTTTTTTTTTTTATCAGGACAGTTGTGCAAAAGGTCAAAACCTCCCTGTTTTAACCTTTTAGTATTTTGGAAAATTATAGCATCATAGACGTTATTATGGCTTTTAACTCAAATTAACGTTTCTATCACGATTCCATAAATTGAATTTGCGTTTTGCCCCTAAATGTCAAATGGAATCGTCCTCGTAACAGGATTTGCCATGAAAGAACCTCTTGTACTCGGAGGGGAAAAAATGAGGAACTTTTGCCATGAATCAAACAGATTTCGAAAGCGGAATCCTAAAGAAACGAAATTGCTAGTACCGTATACGTACTAGACCCCGGAATGTAAATTTTCAGAAACAGCTGCGACACAGCATGCGGCAGAAGGGGTGCCAAAGAGAATATCAGACCAGGGGCATAGAGCGTTCGTTGACCGAGAGGTTGAGGATAAAGATAAACAAATTTTCATTGTGGCTCTCGGCTGGATGGATTCTGTGATACAGTTGTGTGACCTTTTGGGGATCGGCATTTTATTTTTATTTATTCCAGAGAGAGAGAGAGAGAGAGAGAGACCTTACCTCACAGACCTTACAGCTCGTTCGGGTGACCCCAGGTCCCTCAGTGAGAGAGAGAGAGAGAGAGAGAGAGAGAGAGAGAGAGAGAGAGAACTTGTGAACTATGGTAACGAATGTCCAATGGAGCGATTATATCTAATAAAATATTCCTTATTTATTTTAAGTTTCGTTGGTGAAACAACGTTCTATTTGACCACAGATTTTAGCACGCAGCTCGAGTAAGGTGGAGGTCAGATCAAGCCTTGTTCGTTATTGTTATCATAAAAGATAGACTCTTGACTGGTATGTCATGTAGTGTTTCTCTGTTGTTTATATATATTTATATTTTTGCGAGGTGTTAGTTAATTTTTTGAAACCTATTAATTGTCATGAAATTAGTTTAATTTCTTTTAGATGCCTGGATTGCATTTGTGTCCTAGATTTGTTTTAAGCGCGTGGATAGTTAATGTAAGACTCCTTATTCGCTATATATATATATATATATATATATATATATATATATATATATATATATATATATATATACATAGGTATATATATATATATACATAGGTATATATATATATATATATATATATATATATATATATATATATATATATATATATATATATATATATATATATTATATATGCACGGTGTCCATAAAGTCCCGTACCATTACAAGTATTTATTGTTCAGAAGGGTATTGGGACTTTATGGACAATCTGTGTATATATATATATATATATTTATAATATATATATATATATATATATATATATATATACAAATCTAGGACACAAATGCAATGCAGGCATCTAAAAGAAATTAAACTAATTTCATGACAATTAAATAGGTTTTCAAAAAATTAACTAGCACCTTGCAAAAAGAATATATATATATAATATATATATATATATATAGATATATATATATATATATATATATATATATATATTATATTGTTTTTCCCTTGACACAGGTCATCGTTAAGTTTTTGCGAGAGACTGCATAATCAGTTTATGCTATTTTTTGCCTGCTCATAACTAATAAACATATATATTTAATAATAATAATAATATAGCCACTAACATCGTTCTTCCATGAATCGTAACACTCCATCTTCATAGTCATTGTCTGGATCCTACAGACTTCTGAATATCATGCATAGAAGGGAGTGGGGGGCTTTAATGCTTTCTCTCTCAGGTAGCCATTCAAATCCGAACAGATTAATTAAGCCATCAAGCACGAGCCTAAGGCAAGACGGGGCTGAATCGAAATGGAGCGGAGGAAAGCGAATAATGGAAAGGTAGTTATTGTGTGTATAATTGTATGAGGAAAAATCTACCGGTGGGACTATTGATGTATCAAAAGGAGAAACGTTTTTATTTTTTATTTATTTTCTTTTTTTGCTAAAATCAAACTGTTATCTCTCTCTCTCTCTCTCTCTCTCTCTCTCTCTCTCTCTCTCTCTCTCTCTCTCTCTCTCACACTGTCAAAAAGTTTTTATAATTGAAAAAAAATTAAAATTCAGAATATCCACTCTGCAACTAATTCCTCTCTCTCTCTCTCTCTCTCTCTCTCTCTCTCTCTCTCTCTCTCTCTCTCTCTCTCTCTCTCTCTCACACACAAAAATAATTTTTTTCAAAATAAATAGTCAGGGTTTTTCATTTTGCTAAAATTGAACTGGCTCTCTCTCTCTCTCTCTCTCATCCTTCTCTCTTCCGTCTCTCTCTCTCTCTCTCTCTCTCTCTCTCTCTCTCGTAGTAGCCATCTTGCTTGGTGAGACGTACCCGCGTGAAGTCAGATTAATCAACAGATATCACAAGTTTAACATACGACTAGAATTTGAGAAATATCTAGAAGTGTTCGTGAACTATCGGTGATAAGATTAGTGTGAAAATAGTAGGATAAAGCGTCTTCTAAGTTAGTTTATCAAGTGTAAATACTATAAATCAGAACAAGATGGCAGTAAGTTCCAACGGCGGGAAGAGGCGGCGTAATTTTGGCGTGTTTAGCAGATTCGCAATACGATGAGGTAGCAGGAAGGGAACTGGCATTTTCTCACTATGAAATCAGCAACAGTCCTAACCAAAAAAGATACAAAAGCCATTTCATAGATATATTAGAAGGATATAATCCTTCAAACTGGAACAAATCTAATGAAAACATCTTGAAAATAATTGAAGAAGTTCCAATAAAATCCAAGTGGTCAAGAGACTTCATAAAGAAAATATACATAAACCAACATATTCCGACAAAGAAAATGAATAAGGTGAATCTTGTGAATATCCTAATTGATGCATTAGGAAAAAGAATGCCAAAAGCATGCAAACTGTGTAAGGTTTGGTTATAAGCATAGTCAATCCACAAAACCTAATCAGAAAATGTGCTGCATGCAACATTCCGACCCATCCACAGTGTGCTGAGGTAATACAAGATTTGAGAAAAGATACAAGAATTTTTTGTTCAAACATGTCTATCATGGATAGACAATGTTATTAAATCAAGATTGAAATGTACAAATAGTTGAGGATGAAGAAGAAGAGGAAGAAGAAGAAGAAGAAAAAGAAGAAGAGGAAAACGGAAGAGAAGTAAACAAAAATGAAATGACAGAAAAAAATAAGGAAAACAAAGAACAAGATAAAAAGTATGGATGCAGAGATACTCATTGATACTACATATGAGGCAATAAAGCAGCATACCTACGAAGAAATAAATTACGATATGACAACAGAAAAGCAAATCCCGAAGAGGCTCTACCCAGATCTACACAATGACGGGAAAGAGGAAAAAATAGACAAGAAAGACAAAATCTGCAACCTTTTGAAAAGAGGGAATTGCAGATTTGGAGAAAGATGTTACTACAAACATCCTAAGATATGTCAAAACTATGAAATATATGGTAAATGTGCATACTTAGATGGATATGGGGGATGATTGCAGAGATCTGCATCCAAAAATATGTAAAAAACCTAAAAGAAGGAAAAAGGATGTAAGTTCGACAAAAAATGCAATATATGCCCACCCTGTAGCCATGAATCATAATCAAATAAATAACCAACCAAGTAATAAAATCCAAAATAAGAAAGAAACAAATAAAGAGAGAAATCAAGAATATCAGGTAAAAGAGAAAAGCAAACCACCAATGAGATATGCAGAGGTGTCAGCAAAAAATTTCAAAGCATCAGCCTCGAAATTCTACTCAAGAGATAATAACTGTATTTATTATGCAAGAGGATATTGCAGAAAAATGAGAAAATTGCAGATTCAGACACAAAATGAATAATTATGATGAAGGAAGATCAAATATTATGGAAAAGTTGGATTTTTTAATGTCAGAATTTCTGGAAATGAAAAAAAAGAACAACATACCAGAACAGGAAAGAGACATGGGAAAAATCCTTATTACTACCAGTATTAAATGAATGGCGAAAACACGCAAACCATCATAGTGATGAATGCGCAGGGTTTAGTTACGAGTAACTCAAAAAGAAAAATAGAGTACTTAGAAGAACTAACCCAAAATGAAAAGAAAATAGATATAATGAATATAAGTGAAACCTGGTATTCCCAAGAGACTGGGAATGATGATCAAATAAAAGGGTTCCAAACTTATAGATCAGATAGAAAAAATAGGAATCAAGGGGGAACCGCAATATATGGGAAAGACAAAAAACAAGGAAAAATATATGAGAAATATAGTAACTCAGAATGTGAACTAATAGCGGTAGAATTTGAATCTGAAAAATTGATGAACATAGTAATATATAGACCTCCTAATACTAAGAGTTTGACTTAATAATTGAAAAATTGGATGATATATGTAGAAATCACAAGGACTGGACTATTCTCCTATCTGGTGACTTCAACTTTCCTTTCGTAGAATGGAAAGAACGAATAGGAGATTGTGGTTGTACTTATACATATAAAAAAAGAGAGTAATAGTAGTGCAGAAGATAAGAGGCAATTTGAAAAGCTATTAGATATGCTACTAGAATACAACATTCAACAAATAAATCACCTGCCAACAAGAAAGGAAAAGGAAAATACTTTAGACCTAGTATTTGTGAACGAGATGAATTATGTTAAAGAAATAATAGTTTATAATGCGAGTATTTCAGACCATAATGTCATAGAATTAACAGTTCATTCCAAAGCAAGTGAAAATAGAGATAAGCAAGAAATGAAAAAGTGGGAAGGATATGGAAAATACAACAAATTCTACAGAAAAATAAAAAATATAAAATGGTCAGAAATTAATGAAGAATTAAACAAAGATTGGGATAACATTTGTAAGTGATGACATAAGGGTAAATACGGAGATATTATATAAAATATTGGAGAAAATAGTGGAAAAAATATACCGAAGAAGAAAAGTAAACATCATTCATGCATACCAAGAGACAGAAGGATCTTGTTCCAGAAAATCAGAAAGTGGAAAAAAGTCTTGCAAAAGAAAAAAATG
Organism: Macrobrachium nipponense; assembly: GCF_015104395.2. Lineage (NCBI taxonomy): Eukaryota > Metazoa > Arthropoda > Malacostraca > Decapoda > Palaemonidae > Macrobrachium > Macrobrachium nipponense. Next base: position 63,089,392 of record NC_087206.1, on the reverse strand, counting down.
CATGGAAAGTTATAGAACTAAAAAGTAAGATAGAAAATGCAGAACAAAAGATTATACAATCAAAAGAAAATGAAAAACGGGACTTGGAAGAAAAAACCCTATTAAATATCAGCAAAACCCCAAACTATTATACTCATATGACGAAGAAGATGAATAAAAGAAGAATAGAAATAGGCCCTCTGAGAATTGAAGGGAGATTAACGAATGAAAAAAAGGAAAATTTGCAACATACTGGCAGAACGATATAAGAGAATTCACCCCTAGAATAGATAATGAAGATAATGATATAGAAGTAAGGGAAGAAATAGTGAATATTTAGCTGACATAGAAATTAATGAAGCTGATATTGTGCAGGCAATTAATGAAATTAAAAATGGAGCTGCTGCAGGGCCGGATGGAGTCCCTGCTATTTTGTTAAAGAAAGTAGTTCATTCTATCGCAAAGCCACTTGCAATATTATTAAGACAAAGTGTAGATACAGGCAAGATTTATGATGAGCACAAATTAGCATATATCACCCCTACTTTCAAAAGTGGATCAAGACTAGAGGCAAGTAATTATAGGCCTGTGAGTCTAACATCACATATTATGAAAGTGTATGAAAGGGTAATGAAGAAAAATATTATGAAACATTTAATAAAAAATAATTTGTTTAATATAGGACAACACGGTTTCGTACCCAGAAAAAGTACACAAACCCAACTATTAGTCCACCGTGAGAACATATTCAAAAATATGAAAAGCGGAAATGAAACAGATGTGGTTTATCTAGACTTTGCAAAAGCTTTTGACAAAGTAGACCATAATATATTAGCAAAGAAAATTAGAAAACACAATATCGTAGATAAAGTAGGAAGATGGTTAAAAGAATTTTTACACAACAGAAACAGATAGTTATTGCAAACGATGAGAAATCGGATGAAACCAAGGTAATATCCGGTGTGCCACAACGCGCTTACGGTGCTAGCTGCAATATTGTTTGTTATTATGATTGAAGACATAGACAGTAATGTTAAGGATTCGGTAGTGAGTAGTTCGCTGATGACACAAGAATAAGTAGAGAAATTACTTGTGATGAAGATAGGAACGCTCTACAAAGAGACCTTAACAAAGTATATGATTGGGCAGAGGTAAATAGGATGGTATTTAACTCTGATAAATTTGAATCAATAAATTATGGAGACAGAGAAGGAAAGCTATATGCATATAGGGGACCTAATAATGAGACAATCACAAATAAGGAAGCAGTTAAAGACCTTGGTGTGATGATGAATAGGAACATGTTATGCAATGATCAAATAGCAATTCTGTTGGCAAAATGTAAAGCAAAAATGGGAATGTTGTTACGGCACTTCAAAACAAGAAAAGCTGAACACATGATTATGCTTTATAAAACATATGTTCGTAGTCCACTTGAATATTGCAATATGATATGGTACCCACACTATCAAAAGGATATTGCACAAATAGAGAGTGTACAAAGGTCCTTTACAGCTAGAATAGAAGAAGTTAAGGACCTAGACTACTGGGAAAGACTACAATCCTTAAAATTATATAGTCTAGAAAGGAGAAGAGAACGCTACATGATAATTCAGGCATGGAAACAGATAGAAGGAATAACAGAAAATATCATGGAACTAAAAATATCAGAAAGAGCAAGCAGAGGTAGATTAATAGTGCCCAAAACTATACCAGGAAAAATAAGGAAAGCACACAGGACATTAATCCACTACGCCACCACAGCATCGATAATTGCCATGCGTCTATTTCAATGCGTTGCCAGCTCATCTGAGGAATATATCAGGAGTGAGCGTAGATGTGTTTAAGAATAAGCTCGACAAATATCTAAACTGCATCCCAGACCATCCAAGATTGGAAGATGCAAAATATACCGGAAAGATGTACTAGCAACTCTCTGGTAGACATTAGAGGCGCCTCACACTGAGGGACCTGGGGCAACCCGAACGAACTGTAAGGTCTGTAAGGTCTGTAAGGTCTCTCTCTCTCAAAAGGAAATTTTTCAAAATAAAAAATCAATATTTTTCCATTCTTCAGGCAAAACTTGTTAGAGAGGGATCTCTCTCTCTCTCTCTCTCTCTCTCTCTCTTCTCTCTCTCTCTCTCTCTCTCTCTCTCTCTCACTGGCCGATTTTATTCGTTTCGAAAAGCTTCCTTTTTTGTGTCTATTTTTTTTCACTGTCTTTGTTAGCTGTACTATATCGAAATCCCTCGAGAAATATGATCACACTGCATCTCCCTCCCACTCAATCTCTTGTTTGTTATTTCCAGGAAGCGACTGTATTCTGTAGCACTGTAACATAGAGTTGAAACAATTGTATTAAAAACCGAGTTTCATCATTTTAAGTTTCAAAATCTGTGATTATGTGTGTGTGTATATATATATATATTATATATATATATATATATATATATATATATATATATATATATATATGTGTGTGTGTGTGTGTGTGTGTGTGTGTGTGTGTGTGTGTAAGACTGAATTCCATACAGTTCACTTCCATTTATATGCATAAGTAAACAATCAGGTATAATTAGCTGGTATGTAAATGGTTGTTGATAACTTATGAGCTCAACGTCCATGTGGCGACGAAAGAATATTATATTATAGGTATTTTGTTTAGTTGCATTTTCGTTTTTTTAAAGATCATACGTATTCAACATCATTTGGTGAAAGGTACTTTAGATGTTATGAGGGGGGTGTATATATATATATAATCATTCCACCATTTACCATAATTTGAGTGGATCACGAAAAAGGACAATATAATGATCATTGCCACATTAACATTCATACTTGACTGCTGTTACATGAGCGAACTAAATTTGCTGTAAATGCCACATAATTAGGTGTATCAGAAGGTATCATTATTTTAAAATTATGTACAGTGGTGCTCAAATCTCATGCGACATGATTCTTTTTGTATCGTCCAGATTCTCAGACTCAACGTGATGTTACCAAGTAGTGTTATAATTTTTTTTTCTGTCATACATGTCGAAAAGTTTGTAAATTCACTGCTAGCCCTATTTTCCTTATGGTTATATAAATATGGTCCCTTTTATGCATTGGTATAATTCGTAATCTGTGTGATTTGAACTGATTTTCTTTTTTTACGCTGCTAAGTTCAAAGTGCGGTTGCTAAGGTTAGCTGTGCCATCAGTGAAAGCACACTTTACATGCTCCTCGGACTGGTCAACATCTACGTCTGCTGCATTATGACAGTAAACCTAATTAAGCTCAAGAGTCATAACAACATTTTTAACGTAGGAATGTGAATTAAAACAAGTTTTCCTTGAATTTTGAAGCTTTCGGCTGTGTTTAAGCTGCCTGTATGTTGCAAAATGTTTTATAGGCCTAAAAACGTAATCTAAGCCTTCTGAGATATAATCTGTTATTAATGAATTTATTTGTAGAGATTATCTGTTTTTTGACGAATACAATAGGGATATGAATTACAACCAGTTTTTGTTTTAATGTTGAAGTTTTAGGCTGCGTTTAAGCTGCTTATATGTTGCAAAATGATTTATAGGCCTAAAAGAATAATCTAAGCCTTATGAGATGTAATGTTACTAATGCTTTTATTTGTAGAGATTACCTGTTCTTTGAGGAGTGAAAGATGATGATTTTGATTATATGGAGAAGATGACTATTAATCGAAATATCTTAAGTATTAATATCAAGGCGTATGGAACAATTGTTTTTCAACTGGTTTAAATTGTTTTCGTAAAAGTCCTTCTCCTTGCTTTTGGAGTATAATTTATTCTTTCATAAAGTAACTTCAAGAACAAGAATGTGTAGATAACCTCATTTGCTTTCTGGCCAGAAATTGTTAATAGAGAGATGTGATTGTTAATTGTATAGTAAAGAAGTCTAGCACCTAGGCCTAGGAACGATATCTTGGCTTTGGCAAAAGAATAATTGCATAGGCGAATATTTGCTAATATGCCATAATTTTTTTAATATTTAAGAATTATAACAATTAATTATGTATGAAAATCCAAATATTCCTCTAGCACATATAAAGTAAGTGTTTTCAAGATAATTTCATTGTCGCTACTCAGTGTAGACCTACTTATGTTACACCGGGTGGTTGTTGTTGCACCGACACTAATGATACGTCACACACGCTCCCCTCACACGTTGATATCGGTGGGCGCATTCTACTTTTGTATATACATATTTACATTTTTTTCAGCATTGAGGTGTAAAAGCAATCAAATAGGACTATTTCAAATTTTATGTTGGCTTTGGAAGCATTATTACTGTTATGACTTTTTTTCTTCTTTTTTTTAACATTTGAACTGATGCTTGATGACGACTTCATTTTGGTCAAATGCTTCAGCGATGTGTGAACGAAAGTTTTGAAAATGTTTAGAAAGAGTTTTTTCTGAAATTTGCTAAAAGTGACATTTTCTTACAGTTTTGACATATATGACAGATTTCACTCTTATGAAACATATTATGTCCATATTGTATGCAATAATCGCGTTTCTGCATTGAAATAATAGATAAATATGGAGCATGCTAGGTTGCCAGTTAGTGAATTTTGAACGAAATTCTATGGAGTCATGTCGCATGAGATTTGAGCATCACTGTACTTCCTATTTTCAATCACTTTTATTTATTTTCCATTCTTATCTACGTCAGAAGCTTCATAGCTATACCAAGTGTCATCTTTTTCGATTTCACACTTTTACATGTCAGTCACCTAGCACAGCCACCCTCTCATGCTCCCACAAACCCAGACAACTCATATTCATACTCTCCCAAAATCTCTGATTCTTATCCCTTTCAATCCTGTTTCACAGAAGCTCAATTTTACATGTTCTACCAGACTCACTTTTAACCACAAACTCGTCGAAGTAACACCTTTGTAATCTCGAACCCGTCCTCAGAACTTCCCTGATATTAAGGGTGCTTCAGCTATGCCACACACATCTCTCTCTGTCCTTTCCATTCCTGTACAAACCAAGCCCTTTCATATGTCTCACTCATCACTTATATATACTACAGCTTTCTCTCTCGGAAACCCATATGAGTTGTTAACGACGACTTAATAGAGACGAAGCGCTTATGTAATTTCTGTCACTCTACATCCCCATTTACTACATTAGTCTCCTACGCAACAACCTCTCGATCGGTTTTCTGTTCTCCACTTCTCTCGAACTTTCTTCTCTTCGGCGAATCCTCAGTTGGGAGGCGAACTATTCTACTTTAATGATACGGGGGAAATTTGAAGCTCGTAGCTAGGATAGACATCGCCTTTTGCTGCAGCAGAGAACAGAACTCTGGTTAGTCGACGCATGCGCTCTTGGGGTTTCAGGCCGGCTGCGCATTTTGACGGTAATTGACGAGCGTTCGGACTGAATGTAGATGACAGGATTAAGCTAGTCATTATCTCGTGGCGCTGCTGATGTATGGTAGGGAGAGAAGACAGCGTTCCCCTTATAGCTGTAAATAAAGATATAGCAATCGTGACCTCATATATTCTCTATTGAGTTATAACTTTTAGTGCTGATCATTAGGCATTGCCGATAGATTTACTGCAGTTAATTAGTAGATGGCAAGAACTTTTGCATGCTTGACAGTACTCAGGTTTGACTGAGTAACAACTGAAGCTTTGTACATGTAGCCATTGAACTAATGCTCTTTCTGGTAACAAACGCAGACAGGCACATTATATAAAAAGCAAAGCAAAGCAAGGAAAAAAAACTTGCTTGAAGAAATAAACAAAAAGGGTATTTACATTATCAAAGCTAAAAGGAAAAAAAGCTTGCTTGAAGAAAATAAACAAAAAGGGTATTTGCATTATCAAAGCAGCCAAGCACAGTGACAGTAGTGTAGTTTGATACAGTTTTTAAAAGGATATGCGTGAAAGGATGTGTAATTGGTTTTATTTTTCACGAAACGTTCGATGATAGGCCAGCAACGTTTTCATATTTGCTTTTGTTCGTCAAATGTCCAACCAGTTAGCCAGATGAAAGAGTGGGAAATACGATACTTTTGAACAATATTCTGTCGAATTGCAACTCTCATAGCGTGAGTGAATGAAACAAGCGTGATAGATGGTCATTCCAGTATCAATTTTTATTGTAATGTCCTTCGTCAATAGTTAATATGTTGGGTTGATGATTTCGAGTTATCGCCGGTGGAGAGAAATTTCTGTCATATGGGCAAAGTAAAACCAGGAAATACGTATTTGTTGTCCAACTATTATAGTCAGTTGTAGGCAGAATCTCTCTCTCTCTCTCTCTCTCTCTCTCTCTCTCTCTCTCTCTCTCTCTCTCTCTCTCGTTTAAAGGCACCTTGTTCATAGACATTTTAATTTATCCCTTGCACGAGAAATGTCATTATGAAAATGGAAAATTCCATTATGCTATGAATTTCATTTTTTGGAGAATATATATTTTAAATTTAATATCATTTTAACATGTACTTTTTTTTCGATTTCCAAAATGAGACACGTTCTCTCATTCATTCATTCATTTATTGAAACGACGAACTTCCGTTTTAGAAGGAACAAAACTGTCAATAAAAGTTTTAAAACTCTCGCTGGAAGAAAATCACTTTGATAGTTGGTAAAAGAGCTTTGCATGCCCGGAGTCACTCAGAATGACAGCACGCTGGATGGGTTTTCCTTTTTATTCATTTTTTTCTCTCTACCTCTTCGGCCACTTTGCAAGATTTCATGGACAACTGGCCTTAGGAGGAAATGGAATATATATATATATATATATATATATATATATATATATATATATATATATATATATATATATATATATATATATATATATGGATATATATATATATATATATTTATATATATATATATATCATGCATTAAGTTACAATTGTCCCTTAATATCCAATTTGCTCTACCTAGGAATTAATATATTTTCGTATATGTTAACCGAAGGTGAATTTTTGTTTTTGTTTTTAGTGAAGATTGGCATATGTTTTACGTTTTTGTGTTTGTTTGTTTTTATTTCAGCAAATGTGGTTGTACGAGAAGCGAAAGTATGCAGGCCTTTTTTTTGTCACCCATCGTAAGAGGATTGAAGGAATTTTGTTTACTATAACCTTCGCATTCTCCTTTGGCAACGCCTGAATATGATATAAGTCAATTAATTAACCGCCCGCCCCCCACACACCCCTTCATAACGTCCTTGCTGGAAAAATGTAAGAATAAACTTACCCTCATAGGGATTGGAATCTTCAGATAATATTCTTAACGCTTTCTGTATGAAGCAGGCGAATACGACTTCGTAAAGCCAAAAGGCAGAAATATTTCAGATGTTAGAGCAATATCGGTAGTCCTCGATGTCAATAATAGAACTCGGTTATGGAGAGATCTTTTTTGTGGGGGGTTGGGGGGTGGCTTGGCGGTGGTAGGATTTAAGGTTGTGATGTCGGCTTAGTATAATGGCCTTAGTATTGCACTGTGACCTTCAATTTGTAATATGGCATTCCATTTGTTCTCCCGGACCCTGATCTGTTTTCCATCCTGCATCATGACGTCGCATTTTTACCTTTTAAAATGGAGCAGCATTGTTTAATGCTCTTGTTTCATACTCTCTCTCTCTCTCTCTCTCTCTCTCTCTCTCTCTCTCTCTCTCTCTCTCTCTCTCTCTCTCTCTCTCTCTGGGGCAACAATGTAATAATTTTCTTGAATAAAACTCATATCCCACTGGACGAGTCACATTCTTCATTTTGTGCCAAACGAACTTTTGCACGGGCCTGAGGCAGCAACCGTTTCCAGGAAAGAGACACCCCCCCCCCTCCTCCACCCTTCCCTTGCAATCAGACCCTCCTCCATTTTGTAGTCATTATGTGACTGAAATTTTTTCCTCATAAATGGTCAAGTTAAAAACGTCGTTTGGAAACGATTAAAAAACTTCCCCGAATAACTTCATGATTTTCGCCCGCCACAACGATCATCGAAGTCAGATTTTTTACGTGGCGAGATTCGAGCAGATTGTTCTTTGTTTTTCTGTATGCTTTTATTTGTGATTGGTTTTTTCATCCAGTGAGGATTTTGTTATCTTAAAAACATACAGATTGACTTATTTTTAGGGTTAAGTTTGATTAAATATACTAGCAAACATATGCATACGGAAATTATGTATGAAGATTCGTAAAGTAACCAAGTCTACGTGCATAACCAGCCTCGTTTCACGGGCAGAACCAGCTCTGTTTCAGGGATATCCCTTCTCACCCCGACCCCCTTGGGAGGGGTGGCGGAGGTAGTATTATAAACCCTCGTAGGGGGTCCCCTTCTCACCCCTACCCCTTGGGAGAGGGGGGAGGGTGAGGAAGGATAAAACCCCATTATAAAACTATCGTAGGTGTCCCCACCATAACCCTGCCAAGTTTCATGCCCATCGGACCAGCCGTTTGGCCGTCATTGAATGACAGACGGACGGACAGACATTATATATGCCCATTATGGTAAGATAATATTCTGTTCTTGGTTTTTGCTTTTCGTAGATATTCACCAGACTTCGTTTTTCTGTCCATTCTGTATATTAATTGATGGTGCTCGCTGTTTTTATAGTTTCTTCTCAAATAGACTGGAGAGAGGTTGAAATCTTGCTGTTTTTATCATTTCCAAAACAGACTAGAGAGAGAGAGAAGTTGAAATGTTCTCATGATTCCGTTCCAGAAAGACATTGGCAGCCTCCCCGGCAACAGTCTGTTATTATCATAATATGTTTCCCATTATGTTACTTTCCTCTTCTCAGTCACTTCAGCTTATTCCTCGTTTCGCATGAAAGAGGACCATGGTCTTTCCCCATATGATGGAGCCCGTCGAGAGACGATCACCTAATTGCAAAACTTTCGATCGCAATTTTTCCCCCGGGAAGGAAAGTTTCTACCTTTGGCTTCCTGTTGCTCTTGTATCTCTTCTTCGGCGAGGAACGCTATTTTGTGCGTTATTTTTTATATTTTGTGATATATTTGGGTTACTTATTTGTCAACTAAATAATTGTTTGTTTTGCTTTTGTGGTAGAAAAAATAAGTTAGTAAGTATGTAGGGATCCAACTGTCAAAAAATGATTAAGAATCCTCAGATAAAAATAAAGTATGAAAATTGTACGTTATTTTTGTGTGTGATATATTTGGATTACTTATTTGTCAAGTAAATAATTGTTTGTTTTGCTTTTGTGGTATGAAATAAGTTGGTGAGCATGTAAGGATCCTACTGCCAAAAAATGATTGAGAATTCTCAGATAAAAATAAAGTATGAAGAAATTGTACGTTATTTTTTATACTTTGTGATGTATTTGAGTTACTTATCTGTAAAGTAAATAATTGTTTGTTTTGCTTGCGTGGTAGGAAATAAGTTGGTGAGGATGTAAGGATCTAACTGTCAAAAAATGATTAAGAATTCTCAGAAAAAAAAAGTATGAAGAAATTGTGCGTTATTTATTTGTGTGATATATTTGGATTACTTATTTGTCAAGTAAATAATTGTTTGTTTTGCTTGCGTGGTATGAAATAAGTTGGTGACTATATAAGGATCCAACTGTCAAAAAATGATTGAGAATTCTCAGATAAAAATAAAGTATGAAGAAATTGTAGATTATTTTTCATTTTATGATAAATTTGTTTTTATTTATTTGTCAAGTGAGTATCTTGTCTATTTTGCTTGCGTGGTAGGAAATAGATTGGTAAGATTGGTTCTCAGATAAAACAAGTATGAAGAAATTGTAGATGATTTTTAATATGTTATTTGGTTTATTTATTTGTCAAGTAAATATTTGTCTATTTTACTTGCATGGTAGAAAATAGAATGGTGAGGATGTAAGGATTTAGTTGTCAAAAAAGAAAGAATTCTCAGTAAATAAAATTATGAAGAAATTGTAGATTATTTATTTATGAAATATTTGTTTTACTTATTTGTGAAGTAAATAATTGTCTATTTTGCTTGCATGATAGGCAATAGACTGGTAAGGATGTAAGGAATTAGTTGTCAAAAATGATTAAGAATTCTCAGATAAAAAAAAAGTATGAAGAAATTGTAGATTATTTTTCATTTTATGATAAATTTGGTTTTATCTATTTGTCAAGTGAGTATTTTGTCTATTTTGCTTGCGTGGCAGGAAATAGATTGGTAAGGATATAAGCATTCAGTTGTCAAAATAGACAGAGTTCTCAAATAAAAAAAATATGAAGAAATTGTAGATGATTTTTTATTTCATGATATTTGGTTTATTTATTTGTCAAGTAAATATTTGTCTATTTTACTTGCGCGTTAGGAAATAGAATGGTGAGGATGTAAGGATTCAGTTGTCAAAAAAGACAGAATTCTCAGATAAAAAAAAGTAAGAAGAAATTGTAGGTTATTTTGTATTTTATGATATATTTGGTTTTATTTATTTGCCAAGTGAATATTTTGTCTATTTTGCCTGCGTGGTAGGAAATAGAATGTTAAGGATGTAAGGATTCAGTTGTCAAAATAGATAGAATTCTCAGATAAAAAAATTATGAAGAAATCGTAGATTATTTTTTATCTTATAATATATTTGGTTTATTTATTTGTCAATTAAATATTTGTCTATTTTACTTGAGTGTTAGGAAATAGAATGGTGAGGATGTAAGGATTCAGTTGTCAAAAAATGATTGAGAATTCTCAGATAAAAAAAATATGATGAAAGAAAGTTTAGTTATATTTAGTACCATACGTTAGCTGTAATCTCTCTCTCTCTCTCTCTCTCTCTCTCTCTCTCTCTCTCTCTCTCTCTCTCTCTAATTACCCGGGTTTTAGCTCATTGCTTAGTCGAGCAAAGCCTGACGGTCTGACAGCGTGATACCTCAGGACGGTGAGTGATGACTCATAATGTGAAAAGTAGTATCCGCTATTTTCACAGATGTCATGAGAACTAGCCCAAAGCATCCCGGCTTTTTCCTTACATAGAACCGCAACTTCTAGATAGTGAGGTTTACTAAGCACGCATTAACAAGAGAAGACAGTTTAGCTTCAATAATTTTTTTTAAATTTCATGTATAGAATAACTGTATCGGAGAATCTGGTTGCAGGAAGTGGGTGAAATCCAAATGATCGGCAGCGCATCATGGCAGGAAATGACCAGGAAACAGGGTGCAGAAAAGACCGAAAAAAAAGGAACAGGAACTGGGAATCAGATTGGGAACTGATGATGAAATCTTGGAGAGTTTCAATTGCGGATTGGCCCCCACGTAAAAGCAACATTTTTTTTTAAATCGATCTCCAACAGACTCTAGAATCCATTTTCGACATTGTTTTCTCTTACTCGGGGAGAAAGCCTACAAACTGCATTGGTGTTATTGTTGTTGTTGTTTCTGTTGTTGTTGTTGTTTTTGGTGGGGGTCAGGAAAGGCGCATGGAAAAGCCTAAAAAGGTCTGAAAAAGATGTTTCACGTTGAGTTAAAAGATACAGTAATTTTAAGATAGGATATTTATGATTTATTTATTGGAATGAAAATGTAAAAAAATATATAATGTTCATGTTAAACAGTACAGAAAAATAATTGCTAATAAATTCTGAAACAGAATTTATCATTCGTCCAAGATCTGATGGTCATTGAGTTAAGGATTATAGATCATAATAATTCTAATTGGTGGCCCCGTCTGAACAAAGTCATAGGAGTTTTGTTAACAATGTTCATGTTAAACAGTACAGAAAAATAATTTTTAATAAATTCTGAAACAGAATTTATCATTTCGTCCAAGATCTGATGGTCATTGAGTTAAGGATTATAGATCATAATAATTCCAATTGGTGGCTCCGTCTGGGCCGAAGTCATAAGAGTTTTGTATTCTTGTTCAGAGCACTCTTAGCGGAAATTGCCTTTCGCCTCAATACCTCAGTGACAGGAGATTACCTTCGCTGAAGCTCTGTTTCCTCAGTTGGCCAGGTTCCGGGAACAAAAAGGATACATCATTTGACGTTTGGAATCCTTTTGACAAATCCAGTCAAAGCGTCTCAGTGGCGTGATCAGTGTGGTCTTGGCCTGCCACCTCGGTGGCCGCGAGTTCGATTCTCGAGCATTCCATTGAGGATGTGTAATTCTGGCGATAGAAGTTCACTCTCGACGTGGGTCGGAGGTCACGTAAGGCCGTTGGTCCCGTTGCTGAATAACCACTGGTTCCAAGCAAAGTAAAAACACTGTACAAACGAATCCAGTCAGACTTTCTGGCTGTCTCTATCTAGTTGGTCAGTCTGTCTGTTTGTGGTATACATATACGTCAATGTTTATATACGACGATGATGAGGGCAGAAGCCCTATATATACGATGACGAAGGGCAGATGGATAGGCACACATTAAGCGCTGTTGACTGTTTGTGTTGCCTTTCCATCTGCCTTTGGTCTAAGAAACTACATGATCAAGGATGAACCCCTATGCAGAACTGTCACATTAGTAATAACACCAATCAGTAGTAATAATAACAGTAGTAGTAATAGCATCAATCAGTAGTGTGCCAGAGCCTCTCTCTACACACTTATATTACCATTGTGTACATGCACTCTTTGTCTAGTTGGTATTGCGTTGTTTGTGCGCATTAGTGTATTCTTACGCATACGTTAGTGTATTTGTTAATGTAAATGTAGTAATACATGTAACATAATAATGGTTTAGCCATAAAATTCAGAGGTACTCTTCCTCGATTCATGACATGGTGTTTATACTCAAAACGATGTCAGCAACTGGAGCGAGTATTTTTCGTCCCATCACAGTGTCATGGTTATGCAGCGAGAGGCTAATATTATAACTAGATCAATGAATTGATTATTTAAACCTTTTATGAACAGTGTGTGTGTCGAAGCATCATTTCAAATTCCTTTTGAATCCTGAAGGAAAAGTAACTTCGAAGAACGAGGTCCAGAAAAACGGAATAGTTAATCCGAAGAATGGTGTGTGTTAATCCTCCCGAGGGGAGGATCCTCGTAAGGACCCTCCACTTTAGCCCTGTGATGAATATTACCTTCCTCGGGATGGGGGATGCTGCGAGTCAACAGTTTCTAGAGAGAGATGAGAGTAGAGCAGTAGGCAAACACTCTTCATGTCTTCTTAACTGAAAGTGATTGTGTTAATTATTTCTTCACACAGAGGCGGATTATGAAGCTGTGCTCATGTAGCTTCACAAAGAAGGATCTCTCTCTCTCTCTCTCTCTCTCTCTCTCTCTCTCTCTCTCTCTCTCTCTCTCTCTCTCGGGAAAGATTATGGGTGGAGGTAATTCTCTTCCATGCTAGGCTTTCGTACGCCCTGACGTATGCTCATTTGTCTGTTAATGGAGAATATAACCAGTTAAGTGCAGTGGCCAGATTTTTTTGTAAATATTTTTGATTAACTTGTGTTTTCAAGTCTGCATCTCTAACTATATGACTGTCAGCCGAATTACGTGAAAGGTAATAGACGATTGTTGATGAGGCATTGCGAAAACAGTATCTGGGTGACCCCTTTATCTCTGATTTACTTTTAGGGAAAACAAGGGTGTTCCGACCTCCATCTTACTCGGGACGCGTGCAAGATTTTTCCCACACGCATAAGTTGTAAACATTATATTCCTATCTGAACGTAAATTAAAACGTGTTAGAATCTACGGTCAAGTAGATCCTTGTTTCACCAGCAAAGATTAAGATAAATTCATTATATTTTCTTAGAAATAGTTTTTCTCTCCTATTTAACATGCACATTATTAGTTTTTTACATTTTCATTCTAATAAGTAAATCATAAATATCCTACTCTAAAATTCCTTTATCTTTAACTTAACGCGAAACACCTTTTTCAGTTATTTTTAGAAAAAGTTAAGTATAGATATGAAGCCATGCTTATTTTCTGACTTAAGCCTTTATTCTCCAAAGCATAGTGAAAAAAAATCATCCATGATTATATCAGAAGTTGTAATGGCATATCATGCACACAAAATTCTTGTTTAAATCTGTATTTTTATTCACAGACATGCATCCTGCGTCAGATTTTTTTCTTTTTTTTCTCTCAGAGAAGGCAAGAGAAAAATTCAACACTTCTCAGCACACTGCGCACAGTCTGCGCAGCTTTCGTGGTCCAGAATTTGATCTCACTTGTAGAGATTTCTCGTATCCGTGAACATTGTAAATGGTATAATGAAGAAACTTTTTGGTTTAGAAAAAGAATTCTGTCCGCTCCCCTCCCTCCACGTACCACTTAAAACAAGTTAGGGTAACAGGGGGCCGACTCGTCTCCTTCTCTTTCCTGGCTAAGACTGACTGTTTACGAGAGAGAGAGAGAGAGAGAGAGAGAGAGAGAGAGAGAGAGAGAGAGAGAGAGAAGCCTTAGGCACAGTGAAATGAGCTTCCTAGCTAACAAAAGGATCGCTAAAAAACGCAACGCCCTATTTCATCCTGCGAAATTGTAATAAGACTTGTAATATCATCTGTTTCATGGCATTATCCAAATGCTGAGGTGGCAAGTTCTGGTTGATTAGTTACAAGAGCATCATCATCATATATTTACTTCCTTAAAACCATAAAAAGTGCTGTTCCACCAAGCTGTACATAGAGCAATTTGGAATAAAGGGAGAGCAATAACTTCTCTGGCATTTAACAAAAGAGTTTATGACTCGCTAATGAAATGGGTAAAAAAAAGTACATTTATTACATTTCTAATTTTTTTCAAAGTATGTAAATATGTGTTATACTCATCACCAAGAAGTAGAAGGAATCTTTCTTCAGTGAGGCAGTATTGTTTAGGTAAATTTTCTCGTTCCTTCCTTTGATTCGTAATCCTGGATTCTGCTCGATTGCTATCATTATGGAACGTAAAAAGAGTCTCTATGGTAGCCTTCTCTTTGCCTTATAGCTTCTACGTAAATCATCAGTATGAACAGCATCATAACTATCACAGCCATGTCTGAGCTTGAAGATTTTTCCTTATTGAATATTTGCGTTCCCGCTTTGACTAATAATATTGTACTATACACGAGTTGACCCATTGATTTGTTTTGTACACAGAAATTGAAAGATTTCATGTTTCAGGTATATTTTATCTCACTCTTTCTTCTTGTGTTACGCATTAATCATATGATGCTGTATATATTGTAATGTAACATCATTTATTTGTGGGTTCACAAACGCGCGCGCACACAAACTTATAGTACTGGCAACCTTCTGAGGCACGAAGATATGTTCATTCAATTGTATTCCTCACAGGAAAATGAACAGTTTTTCTTAGAAAATGCCCAACAATTTCGTCCTCCAGTTGACCTCTTCTAGGAGTGTTTATTAACGAAAGAGATAAAGTTTATAGCTATGTAGCCGAGAAAGACCTAAAATCTATCATAAGAGCCAGATTTACCTTTGTTGGGTGAGCGTCTTCTGTTTGGTATCACTAAATATTGAATCAGGTCGATGGGATTATTACAACCGCATGTTGGTCCTCAAAACATTCATAACTAAAGGTAAACTAAGATGAAAACATTTAAATAAGGCGAATGTCGGTTCACGTAGTTGGTTTTTTTTTTTTTAAACAATGAAACTCGAGCGATGATTAATAATACTCATTATGAGGGAGGGTAGTTACTGAAGAATAACAATTCAACAAAGTCAAAACATTCATTATGAGAATCACTTTAGAATAGGGAACAGGGAGAGTATATATAAAAGTCCAAAAATGTTAAAAAAAAAAAAAAAAAAAACATTGAAAAGTATTTTCTCAAGAATAACAATTCAACAAAGTCAACGCTCCTGACTGAAAACTATTCCCTAATATCCTCACTGTGAAAAATTCTCCCGCTAAGTGGCATATCTTACGGAGGAAGAGAGAGAGAGAAGAGAGTGGATGGGGAGCATATGGAAATGCTGTTAACAAGGGAAACAGGCCAATCACGATGACAAATTGCGCGCGAACCCTTCGTCGAAGGGGAAAGTGCGCGCCGAAAATCATCGAAATGGACAAATAACGTAAATAGGAATTTCATGAAAGCAAAAACGATAGAAAGAAGAGGACTTTATGAAAGTAAATTGGAACTGTTGAGAGGATGTTGTTTGATTTGTCGTTGTGAAATTGTTATCAAAGGAAAAGCGATGGAAATAAGAGGACTTTATGATATCAATTGGAATTTTTATCACGTCAGGACTCGTGGCAGGCAGACGACGCAACAAAGGAAAAAGTGATGAAAGAACTTTCTCGAGGATATATATATATATATATATATATATATATATATATATATATATATATATATATATATATATATTATATATATATATTGTTGATTTAATTACGCGTGAGGGAGCTAGCATCATGCTACGTGTCAGTGTAGGCCAGCATTGAGCTAATTCACTGCTACGCTCACCAGAGGTTACATTGCGAGTTAACTGTACGTCCCTCAGTAGCTATATATAGGTATATAATATATATATATATATATATATATATATATATATATATATATATGAAATTATAATAGCCTTAATGCCCTCTTAACCTCTCAAATTCTTTTGCTCTATTTTTGGATTACGCTCGTCGCTACAAAGCCTTGAGGTCCAACTTCGAAGAAATGTGAAAGAAATCACGATGTCCGGTAGCGGGAAACGAACCCACGATACCATAATCACGACGAGGTCACTAATATATATATATACATATATATATATATATATATATATATATATATATATATAGTATGTATATATATAAAAGTAGAGAGGGCCTGAGGTATTGAAATAAATAGTTTACTTCATTTCCCGATTTCCCTACCACAGTCCTGATGTAGCCGTTGTTGTTGTTGTTGTTGGTTTGTTTCCTTGTTTTTTTAACTCTCCTCCGAATTCCAAATCAAGCTAAGGGCTCGTCTCATCTTGTACGTATGCAAAACACCGCTCCGTATCAAAGGCAGCGCAGAACGGAGTAAATATAAAATAGTCACAAACACAGTGAAGGTAAAGACATAAGACAATAACAATTGCCTCAATTGTAAAGGTTTGCTCTTCAATTTGGGTTGTAATACATTGTTTGGGCTACTTTGCTGATTTCGATTGGACAGAGAGAGAGAGACAGAGAGAGAGAGAGAGTGAGAGAGAGAGAGAGAGAGAGAGAGAGAGAGAGAGAAGCGTAGTGCATGGTAATCTCTTAAGACATAAAAAATTCAGTGCATGGAGACCAATACTTCGTCAGAGGATTAAAACCTTCGATTAATTTTACACACATAGCACTGCAGAGATCACCTTCCTCTTCCTGCAAACAGAGAGAGAGAGAGAGAGAAACATAGTGCAAGGTAATCTCTTAAGACATAAAAAATTCAGGGAATACAGACCAATACTTCGATTCATTTTTCACATTACACTGCAGATATCACCTTCCTCTTCTTGCAAGGAGAGAGAGAGAGAGAGAGAGAGAGAGAGACGTAATATTTACATCCAAGTAAAACTAACTGGAATTTCTCTAGCCTTACAAAAGCTGCAGTGTTGCCTTAGAATTTATCTAGGGGGCGTTTGGGTCGTATATTTGCCTTTCTCATCATCCGAAAAGGGGGGCAGCAATAAGAAAAAAAAGAAATGCATTTACCGGTAGGAATTGTGCATGGCAACAGGCAGCACCAGGCTCGCTGAAGGAGAGCTGGGAATGCAAAACCGCAATAAATTTGGAAACGAGGTTTGTAAACTAAATTCATTTCATTTGCAGGAAAGTTCCTGACATGGTAGAGGTGGATATGTGTTTGAGAATGGCAATATGGTTTACATTTTCTATTTTGTCAGTGTCAGAAACGATTTTCGGCGTTTTATGAATTTTTTTTTTTACATCACCAATTCTGATGTACAATAGGGACATGGAATTTACCTTACTCAGGGAGTAAGCCTGCAAACTACTTTGTTATTGTTGTTGTTCTTGTTCTTGTTAGGGGGTAGGAAAGCCCACCAATTATAATGTACAGTAGGAGTATGAATTCCCGTTTACTCGGGGAGTAAGCCTACGAACTACTTTGTTGTTGTTGTTGTTGTTGTTAGGAGGGTAGGAAAGCCCTATGGAAAATCCCAAAAAAGGTCTGAAAAAACTTGCTTCGCGTCGAGTTAAAGTTACAGGAATTTTAGGGTAGGATATTTATGATTTATTGATTAGAGTGAAAATGTAAAAATATAAATAGTATGTATGTTAAACAGTAGAGAACAATTATTTCTAATAGAGTATATCGTATTTATTTTTATTTTTCGTTGGTGAAACAACGCGCTATTCGACCGTAGATTTCAGCACGCATCATGAATAAGCTGGAGATCGGATCACGCTGTGTGTGTGTGTGTGTGTTTACAGATACAAACGATGATCTCTTTGAGTGAGTAGTTTCGGGAGTTTTTTTTAACCTTTTAGGTCCAAGAATGAGGTTACTACCCATTGTATATATAATATATATATCATATATATATATATATATATATATATATAATATATATATATTATATAATATATATAATATAAGGAGCCCCTAAAACACACATAGTGAGAAAAATACTATATTTCAGAGACTGCTGTCTCCCTCTTCAGATAGATGAATGAGAAAAGTTACAGAAAAGGTGGTATTTATACCAAGAGGTCCATCCACAAGTAAGCCAATTTAGGTCACTGTGGATGGACCTCTTTGTATAAGTACCACCTTTTCTGTAACTTTTCTCATTCATCTATCTGAAGAGGGAGAATGCAGTCTGAAATATAGTATTTTTCTCTCTATATTTTGGTGTTTTTATGGGCTCCTTTTATTAGATGGAATTCTGTTGTAACAGAACATTTTTACCGTCACACACACGAACACACCTGCACACACACACACATATTTATATATATATATATAGATATATATATATATATATATATATATATATATATATATATATATATATATATATACTGTTGTGTTTGATTTAGAACTACCATTCTTCGTCTCTTCCTGAAAATATTTGTTTCTAATGGTTAGGAATATATTTCTCGGTATAATGGGTTCGGATCCCACAATAAGCTGTAGGTCTCGTTGCTAAGTAACCAATTGATTCCTAGCCACGTAAAAATATAAACCTAATCCTTCGGGCCAGCCCTAGAAGAGCTGTCAATCAGCTCAGTGGTCTGGTAAAACTAAGATATACCTAACTTAACAGTCTGAAAGTAAAAGGAAAGAGCTGCATGTTGCCTATGTAGAAAAAGCTGAGGATGGAACCGATCGTTTATCTAGTGTTGAGAGCGTACTAGATGTATATGGGGTTAAAGTAAGATATACTTAACCTCCTGATGCGATGCGAAATGCCCCAACGTCCATTTTCTCTTGATAGATAAGTTGAGTATTTATATTAATTAACAACGGAGGTGCCTCGTTGTCCTTTATAAATTTCCCCTAGATGAGAAATCCTTTTTTAATTAATGACGATGGACATGTTAGTCAGTCAGGTGGAAAAGATGAGGATGTAAGTTGCAAGAATATGCACGAAATCAATTTCAGTAATCAAAACTTCAGTGGGATTGCAAGAAGAATGGTAATAAAATGTACGAATGGGGAAATGTTTACATTCACAATCGAGGATCCGGAATGGAATTTTGGATTGGATCTTCATTAATAAGATTTAATGAGATCAAATGAACAAGTTCGTGATTAAACCAAACGAAAACTTCTTTCAGTTTCCTTCTGAAGACTGAAAAAGAAACCCACAAAATCACTGTGTATAACGTGTTTACTTATAAGTATTTACATTTTATTGTACTCCACACTCCAGTACTTTCAGGGCCTGAAAGTACTCGAATGTGGAGTAAAATAAAATGTAAATACGTACAAGTAAACACTTTATACACAGTGATTTTGTGGGTTTCTTTTTCAAAGTTCATTATTGTTGACGGGGTATTCAAGGACGATGAAAGAGGAGATTACTAGCGGACATTCTACGATATATACTCGGAGAATCATTCAGTTGTACTTTGATAAAATTTTTTTGTGGGGATAAGTGACCTTCCATGTGTGTAATCTTGTCCGATAACATTTTTTTTGCGAGGATCAGTCATCTTCCTTGTGTAATCTTTTAATTGTCTTGTCCCTTCTTCTGAGCTGTTGGACTTAATCTTTAAGTAAAACCTCTTAACCATGTTTGGTAGGTCTACTAATTCTTGAATTGTGTTGGATTCCAGGTATACATATTCTTTCCCTTGTAATCCCCAATTGTCATTTATACGAGTTTTCTTTGTAAACTTATTTGTATGTTTCTTCAGTTTACTAAGCAAAGGACAAGAAGTCTAAGGACCTTGTAGAAATCCATAGTTTCTTTTCGTGGAAATTGTCCTTATTTATATATTCATCACAGTTCCATATTTTCGTGATTCTGTTATACGTGCTTACATACATACATCACCTAAGGGTTCAGATTTAATTGACTTTGTCATGAGCCTTTATGCACTGAGAGTTAACGTGTTACCTTTAAATAAAATTCATATTGTAAAGGTCGACGCAATGAATGAAAAAAGAAAATAACATTGTAAACGTCAACACAATGAATAAAAAAAAACATTGTTAACGTCGACGCAATGAATTAAAAATAAAATAAAAACATTGTAAACGTCGACGCAATGAATTAAATAAAACATTTTGAACGTCGATGCAATGAATTAAAAAAAATAAATAAAAAATATATTGCAAACGTCGACGCAATGAATTAAAAAATAAGATAAAATAAAAACATATTGTAAACGTCGACGCAATGAATTAAAAAAATAAAAACATTGTAAACTTCGACGCAATGAATAATAAGAAGTAAAATTTTAAAAAAATATTGTAAACGTCGACGCAATGAATATATAAAAAAAGAATAAAATAAAAATAATACATATTGTAAACGTCGATGCAATGAATTATAAAAAGTAAAATTTTAAAAAATACTGTAAACGTCGACGCAATGAATTTAGAAAAATAATAATAAAATAAAGAAATACATATTGTAGACGTCGACGCAATGAATTATATAAAAAAAACATACTATAAACGTCGACACAATGAATTAAATAAATGAATAAAACATATTGTAAACGTCGACGTAATGAATTAGAAAAATATAGAATAAAAACATATTGTAAACGTCGACGCAATGAAATACAAAAAAATAAAATAAAAATATATTGTAAACGTCGACGCAATGAATAAAAACAAATTTTAAACATTTTACTCAATGGATTAAAAAATAAATAAAACGAAAAAACTTCTATGTTTTCACTCTACAATTGAAGTAAAAAATGGCAGGTGCCCTTCCAGTTGACGTGAAGGTCGATCGACCATGATAAAAAGGTTGTCTGTTTAATGAACAATTAGGCTAATGAATAAGTTAATGAACAGTTAAAATAAAAGGAAAACTTTATCATTTGGAGAGCCATTCAATTATTATTTCCGTTGGAAAGGACCAGTTTCCGCTCTAAGGGAGTTTGAACAGTGTCCCGTCAATTTCCATACAAACAGTTTCATTAAAAGCCCATATAGCGGATGTGCTCAGGCGATGTAATTGGAGTTAATTAACTTTGATTTGTGAACAGTTATATACGAGGCAACTTTACTAAGAATGACAGCAGCACGAGCAGTGTGATGTCACATAAAAATTCCTTTCCCCCTACTAGAGGCTGCTCCAGTTGTAGAAACGTGGCATCCCATAATATTAATTGGTAAAGGATGAATACTGATTCTTAGCCCCCTTTTTTATTGTGATTCAGATTTTTTTTTCTTTGACGTTTTAAGTTGAATCTGCATTCAAAGTAAGCCATGGTTTAGTCTTTTTGATCAACGATTCTTAGCACTATTTTATTTATTTATATATTTTTGTTTATTTATTTATTATTTATTTATATTTTTTTTTTAGGATTCAGATGCTTCTTTTGACTTTTTAAGTCGAAATCTACAATAATGTAAGCCCTGGTTTAGCCTTTTTGAACACCAATTTTTAGCACTTTTTTTTTATTATGATTCAGATTATTTTTAAAGATTCAGATGCTCTTTTGACTAAGTCGAATCTACAATTAAAGTAAGCCCTGGTTTAGTCTTTTGAACACCAATTCTTAGCACTTTTTTTTATGATTCAGATGCTCTTTTGTGACGTTTAAGTCGAATCTGCAATTAAAGTAAGATCTGGTTTAGTCTTGTATTACAGAGTTTCCATTAGCATAAATATTATTAATTAAATTGGCATTAGCATAAATATTATTTATTAAATTGGCATTAGCATAAATATTACTCATTAAATTGGCATTAGCATAAATATTATTTATTAAATTGGCATTAGCATAAATATTATTCATTAAATTGGCATTAGCATAAATATTATTTATTAAATTGGCATTAACATAAATATTATTTATTAAATTGGCATTAGCATAAATATTATTTATTAAATTGGCATTAGCATAAATATTATTCATTAAATTGGCGTTAGCATAAATATTATTCATTAAATTGGCATTAGCATAAATATTATTTATTAAATTGGCATTAACATAAATATTATTTATTAAATTGGCATTAGCATAAAATTTTTATTAAATTAGCAAACAGCCGCCAGTCATCACTGATATAGTGGAATACATTCTCCGTAATTCTGATGTCATAATTCACACATACGCCCCGCCCCCCCCCCCCCCCCCCCCCCCCCCCCCGAATCAAACACTACTTTAATAATTCCCGCCTGTAACCAAGTTAAGCGACTCTCGACTTGCGTCCGTTTTTTATTTTTTATCTTTTATTATAAAAATAAATTAAAGCAGATTTACAGTTATGTCATAGTATTTACATAATTTTTATTCTACAGATGTCCAGCATATAACATTTACCTTGTATATTTAATAAAAATTGTCTTTAACGTATATATAACCAAATACAATACTTTGTCATTGACATTTAAAAGTGCATCTTTTTTAATATAAGATCGTAGAAAATAACTTGTTCATTTTCAACTTATAATTCCCTACGAACAGTTTTTTTTCGCCGAAGATTCCATTCATGTTTTTTATGACGCAATAAAGACATTTCCCTGAAAATAACAAAGCGAATGCATATAGACATCTCGTTACCGACCGTCGAAGTCGTTGTTCCTTATTGACAGATGGCGAGGCGCTCGCCCAAGTGGCAAATACATAGAACAAATACATAATTTAAAGTATCGCACAGAATTAATAGAGAGAGAGAGAGAGAGAGAGAGAGAGAGAGAGAGAGAGAGAGAGAGATGAGAACAGGTATAGAAAGCGCAAGATTGGAGTAGTACACACACACACACACACACTCACACACACACACACACACACACACATATATATATATATATATATATATATATATATGTATATATATATATATTACTATATAATATATCTATATATATATATATCTAATCATATAATATTAGAATATAGATATTATTATATATAGAATATATCTATATCTATATTAAGTATACTATATATATATCATATATATATAATCCTAATAGATCTATATTATTAGAGATATATATAGATATATATATATATATCTCTATATCATATAGATATATATCTGTATATAATATATTACTAAATATTATAGAATATATAATCATATAGATATATAGATATATATCTATATAAGAATTATATATATCTATAGATATATATATAATCTATATATATATATCTATGATATATATCTATATCTATATAGATATATATATAGGATATATACTATAGAAGATATCGATATTAGATCGATATATAGAGTATAGCTATATATATATTATATATATCGATAGATCTATATCTATCTATATATATATAGATAGTATACTATCTCCTAGATCTAGAAGATATATATATATATATATATATATATATATATAGATATGATATATATAGGATATAGAATATATATATATATATATATATATTATATTAATATATATAATATTATGATATAGATATATATATATATCTATATATATATATATATAGATATATATATATATATTATCTATATATGTATATATATATATAATATATACTATACATATATATATATATATATTATATATATTATATATATTATATTATTAATATATAATATATATATATATATATTATACTATATGCAGAGAAATTTAAAACGAAAATGAGAGACAGAAGCGAAAGGTAAATACGGATTCACAGGAAATCAACCTATGTAAAGAGGACTTTGTAAATAGACAATTTTTTGGGGGGGAGGGAGTTGGGGGCGGGGGGGATAATCGGGTAATTAATAATCATCAAACGGTAAATTCGCTTAAGAAAAAAAAGAGTGAATTATAACTCTTGACAGGAACTCTTTATTGGCATGCACAACAAGGAACAAGGAAACGTAGTGGTAGCGTTAATGGAACATCTCTGTAATAGAGAGAATTATTCATTTTATCTGTAGAGTAAACTCGAGTAAACGGGGTGAATATCGGGTTAAACGTAAACAGAATGATGGATGTCCTTCCAGAGCAAGCGTTTATTTATTCATGTACAATCTGTATCCTAGTTTTACTGGAGATGACGGTAAATTTTTCAATGTTCTTAAATATGGTTTCATTCCACGAGATCTCAGTTAGCGACGCATCACTCTTCCTTGATTGCGTGGGTATATATATATTTTAAAAGGTGATCAAGTCATGAAAGAGAGGGCAGAATACCGTTGTTGGGCAGTGAAAAAACAGGGCTAAACAAATAGAGATGAAGTAATATCCACTTGAGTTTAATAATACAGGTATTTTTATTCTGCCAGTAAGATTAATGAACGACAGACCTTTGGTACTGTAATGAAGAACTTGATCGTTGCACCCAAGGCCACTGGAGACAAGGTCTGCCCAAAGGGGTGTAGCCGCCTCCCACCCGCGGTAACTTCGTAGGGCGATGACGTATCTTAGAGGTAGTACCTGCTCAAGGAGGTCCTATTCTCCGTTTTCTTTACAGCAATTCACTTGCTGACGTAATAAGGAGGTAGAAAAAGCTCCGCCCAAGGTCTATAGATCTTGGCTCTGCACACATGGGCGATATGGGGCATATTGAGCGGACATTCTCTTTTTCTTGCCTTGTGTTGCACCTGCATTAACTATTCCAATGCTGTCTTAAACGAGATGAACGCGCAGACTGAGAGTGAGCGGTCAGCAAGGTAGATAGATGGTCATGAATTAATTCTTCTGATCTTAGATTTGGAATTGATATTCTTGTAATAAGAAACCAGTCAGAGCTGACGTAGCCTTCAAAGCTAACTGCATTTTTATGGCAGCATTTGAACGATGTTTTTAAAGTGAAGTGATGAAGAAAACATTGGGTATATTGCAAAAATCATATATCTTTCACATATTCACCTTTCCAACAGTGTCCAACGTGGGCTCTTTATAGGCCAAACTGGACTCTCCACTGCCTTTGACGTAACATTTGTGATCTTTATTCTTTATTTGAAAAGAGACATTCAGTAGCCTTATGGTATTGAATAATTGACATTGGAAATAATTTATGCTTTATATGTTTCTCTATATGATTTTTTCTTGCTTTTCTCTCTTCATTTCTTGAAGTAGTATCCAAGTAATCAGGCCAGAACTTCTGGATACAAACTTTGTGGAGGGCGTATTTTCATCAAGAAGATAGAGAGAAGATTAGAGTGTTTTTCATCTTCCTAAGATACGAAAGCGATCTGACGACGAACTTTTTCGTTTTATATAAATATGATTCTTCCCCATCCCCCCAAAAAAAGAGGATACAAGTAGATTATATAGTTGTTATATAAAGCATTAGTGTACTTTGAAAAAAAATATTTCTGTTGCGCAAGTGATTGCATGTTGATTTCCATCAACATTCAGCATCATGTTAATATCAACAGTAGTCTTTGTACTATTTGTGAAGTTATTATCAAAACTAAGATACGTACAGCCGGGAGGTCATTAAAAACCAAGTTCACGACTAAGGGTTAAGAAAAGAAGAATTCCATCATCTAAATAATAGAAGTTTGTGGTTTCTCATTCTTCTGAGCTTAATTCCTGGTCGTCGAAGGATGTCACCCGTCGACGTTCGTGTTCTCTCACTGCTTCAGATTTTAGCTTAAGTAACTTAATTACCGATTCCAAAATACCAGGCTCAACAGCTGCTTTACTGTAGAGATATAAAAGAGGCAGAAAAGGAAAAAATAATTGCCACTTTTCTGATATACTTACAAATTAATTGCTGATTCCAAAATGCCAGGCACAACAGCTGTTTTATTGTAGAGATATAAAAGGGTCAGAGAGGGAAAAAATAATTGCCACTTTTCTCATATACTTATTAGCTTTGGGACTGAAACTTCTGAAGGTTCTCGTTGAGCACAATTCCACAAACATTTGGTTTTATGCGCCCACGATAGACATCTCAAAGAATGTGGAATTTGATCTCAATCTATGTATTCCTTGGATCATTTCCTGTTCGCTTACTCGGGGAGTAAGCCTATAAACTACATTGTTGTTGTTGTTCTTGTTGGGGGTAGGAAAGATCTGTGGAAAATCCTAAAAAGGTCTGAAAAAGGTGCTTCACGTTGAGTTAAAGATACAGAAATTGTAGGATAGGACATTTATGATTCATTTATCAGAGTGAAAATGTAAAAAACAAATAATGTGCATGTTAAATAGTAGAATTATTTCTAATAAAATATAGATTAGAGCACGCGTACCGAGCAAGCTGGAAGTCGGATCATGCCTTGTTTTCTTTTATTTAAGAAATTATGTATTTACTTTAATATAGCTACTCACCCAGTATATGATCAGTTGGGTAAATAATCTATTGTACAATGTCATAGGAATGAAAATAGCTATAGAATATGATGTAGAATATGGTAAAGTATGATTACAATGGAAATTTCACACACACACACACACACACACACACCACACACATATATATATATATATATATATATATATATATATATATATATATATGTATATATATATGTTTATATATATGATATAATATATGTATGATATATATATATATGTTTTATATATATGATATATATATATATATATATATATATATATATTTATATATCGTAAAATACGAGAAACATCGATGATAATAATTGAAATGAAATAACAAATTATAAAAGGAATGTTCCATACGATACAGAAACATAGAAATAATACAGAATGTTTTTGTATGTCTGTATGAGAGAGAGAGAGAGAGAGAGAGAGAGAGAGAGAGAGAGAGAGAGAGAGAGGTCATATTAAAGAGATTAAAGGAGATACGCCGGTTATCGAAGGTTACGAACAGTACTGAACATTTCTAGGTTCAGAATTCGGAATGATAAAAAAATCGTAAATAATCATCCAGAACGCTAGATTCTGATTATGATTCACGCTATAATAGACCTTCAAGGGGTCATTATTGCAATAGCTACTTCATTAATCAATGTTATTTGGATGACTTAAGCCAGGTTTACGAAGCGCTCATGTTATTTTGAGATTTGATCTTCTAGAACATCATTTTGTTTTCTATTTTGTCTATAATATAATTTTTTACTATACAAACGTAAAGGAATGTATTCCACATAATTTCAGTGATTTCATCTCGACTTCTGCTCTGTCCTGTATCATTGGCACATTCCTCTTTCCAATCTAATTTTAGCTTGGTTGAATCCCTTCCGTCTTTCCTTGTTAATATTCCGGTATTTCTTGTATTCATTTCTAACGAACATTATGATTTCATACTTTCAGACATAATTCTAGCTTGGTTGAATCCCTTCCGTCTTTCCTTGTTAATATTCCGGTATTTCTTCTATTCATTTCTAAGGAACTCCCCTTTTCAATGTTATTCTAGCTTAGTTGAATCCTTACCCGGTTTTCTTGTTGATATTCCGGTAGCTCTTGTATTCATTTCTAAGGAACGTTATGATTTCATTCTTTCAGGTTATCATTTGCTGAACTGGCAGTATCTTATAGGGTTTGGGACATCGTAAGTGTCAGAATTTGATTGGTCATACTAGCAGCAATTTTAAACTTCGGATTGTTCTTTATTCTTTAGCATGTTGTTTTTGAGTTTAAAGATCTGCGCTACCACACTGTAGCTCTGATATTGATTTGTTTACCCATACTGTTGGAAATGACGTCATTATAAGAGAGAAACGCGATGGCAGCCATAGGTACTGTTCCGAAGAGAGGGCCAAGGTGTTCTGGGCACTTTATGATGAGAGTATTCTCATTAGGTTTTAGGAATACCCGTGGACAATGAGATGATAGTGGCGGTGGAAGTAGGAACTTACAAGCATATAAATCTAAATATGATCTGACCTAATCTAAAGAACGAACGCTTTTATTTATTTATTTATTTTTCAATAAATCATAATTTCTTATTATGCTTCTGAATATATGTACTTTTTGAATAAGTTTTGTCTAATTCGCGCATGATGCTTTTCTATCAATATCAAATCTTAAGTTTTATATTCACTTTATCTTCCTCCTTGCGATATGTATTCCCTTGCTGTAAAATGGTAGCGATAGTCTTTTCGTATTAAGAAGCGAGGTGCTTGACTCAAAAAAGAGCGGGTCTGGCTACTTCACTCCTTGTAAACGGCGTAGTTCTTCCTCTGAGGAGCTGCATCATCTTGAGAAAAGAGCGGCCAGATTGAGAAACTTCTCTAATCTCGTTTATCCGTCTTGGAGAAAATTTTTCTCACTTCTCAACCCTGCCTTCCTTACTCCCAGCGATGAACATTTCGTTATAAATCCTGTTTATTTTTTCGTATTTTTCTTCCGCTGATCGGTAGGAGGGGTAGGTAACGAGGGAAAGGTGGGAGAGAGAGAGAGAGAGAAGACTGTTAATAGGAACTTTAGGAGTTTTCGGTTGAAAACATGAGAAGCACATTAGTTTTTATCAGTATGATACGGGATTAGATTCTGTTTCTCCTTATAGTAGTATATATATCATATATATATATATATATATATATATATATATATATATATACTAGCTGACCAACCTAGCGCTGTCAGAGAAGATTGAAAAAAAACCCGATAAACTCTCTCTCTCTCTCTCTCTCTCTCTCTCTCTCTCTCTCGTAGTAGCCATCTTGCTTGGTGAGACGTACCCCGCGTTTTGAAGTCACAACTAATCAACAGATATCACAAGTTTAACATACGACTAGAATTTGAGAAATATCTAGAAGTGTTCGTGAACTATCGGTGATAAGATTAGTGTGAAAATAGTAGGATAAAGCGTCTTCTAAGTTAGTTTATCAAGTGTAATACTATAAATCAGAACAAGATGGCAGTAAGTTCCAACTGCGGGAAGAGGTGGCGTAATTTGGCGTGTTTAGCAAATTCGCAATACGATGAGGTAGCAGGAAGGGAACTGGCATTTCTCATCTATGAAATCAGCAACAGTCCTAACCAAAAAGATACAAAAGCATTCATAGATATATTAGAAGGATATAATCCTTCAAACTGGAACAAATCTAATGAAACATCTTGAAAATAATTGAAGAAGTTCCAAATAAAATCCAAGTGGTCAAGAGACTCATAAAGAAAATATACATAAACCAACATATTCCGACAAAGAAAATGAATAAGGTGAATCTTGTGAATATCCTAATTGATGCATTAGGAAAAAGAATGCCATAAGCATGCAAACTGTGTAAGGTTTGGTATAGCATAGTCAATCCACAAAAACCTAATCAGAAAATGTGCTGCATGCAACATTCCGACCCATCCACAGTGTGCTGAGGTAATACAAGATTTGAGAAAAGATACAAGGAATTTTTGTCCAACATGTCTTATCATGGATAGACAATGTTATTAAATCAAGATTGAATGTACAAATAGTTGAGGATGAAGAAGAAGCGAAGAGAAGAGAAGAAGAAGAAGAAGAAGAGGAAAACGGAAGAGAAGTAAACAAAAATGAAATGACAGAAAAAAATAAGGAAAACAAAGAACAAGATAAAGTATGGATGCAGAGATACTCATTGATACTACATATGAGGCAATAAAGCAGCATACCTATGAAGAAATAAATTACGATATGACAACAGAAAAGCAAATCCCGAAGAGGCTCTACCCAGATCTATACAATGACGGGAAAGAGGAAAAAATAGACAAGAAAGACAAAATCTGCAACCTTTTGAAAAGAGGGAATTGCAGATTTGGAGAAAGATGTTACTACAAACATCCTAAGATAGTCAAAACTATGAAATATATGGTAAATGTGCATACTTAGATGGATATGGGGATGATTGCAGAGATCTGCATCCAAAAATATGTAAAAACCTAAAAGAAGGAAAAGGATGTAAGTTCGACAAAAAATGCAAATATATGCACCCTGTAGCCATGAATCATAATCAAATAAATAACCAACCAAGTAATCAAATCCAAAATAAGAAAGAAACAAATAAAGAGAGAAATCAAGAATATCAGGTAAAAGAGAAAAGCAAACCACCAATGAGATATGCAGAGGTGTCAGCAAAAAATTTCAAAGCATCAGCTCCGAAATTCTACTCAAGAGATAATAACTGTATTTATTATGCAAGAGGATATTGCAGAAACGGAGAAAATTGCAGATTCAGACACAAAATTAATAATTATGATGAAGGAAGATCAAAATATTATGGAAAAGTTGGATTTTTTAATGTCAGAATTTCTGGAAATGAAAAAAAGAACAACATACCAGAACAGGAAAGAGACATGGGAAAATCCTTATTACTACCAGTATTAAATGAAGGAGAAAACACGCAAACCATCATAGTGATGAATGCGCAGGGTTTAGTTACGAGTAACTCAAAAAGAAAAATAGAGTACTTAGAAGAACTAACCCAAAATGAAAAGAAAATAGATATAATGAATATAAGTGAAACCTGGTATTCCCAAGAGACTGGGAATGATGATCAAATAAAAGGGTTCCAAACTTATAGATCAGATAGAAAAAATAGGAATCAAGGGGGAACCGCAATATATGGGAAAGACAAAAAACAAGGAAAAATATATGAGAAATATAGTAACTCAGAATGTGAACTAATAGCGGTAGAATTTGAATCTGAAAAATTGATGAACATAGTAATATATAGACCCCCTAATACTAAAGAGTTTGACTTAATAATTGAAAAATTGGATGATATATGTAGAAATCACAAGGACTGGACTGGTGACTTCAACTTTCCTTTCGTAGAATGGAAAGAACGAATAGGAGATTGTGGTTGTACTTATACATATAAAAAAGAGAGTAATAGTAGTGCAGAAGATAAGAGGCAATTTGAAAAGCTATTAGATATGCTACTAAAGAATACAACATTCCAACAAATAAATCACCTGCCAACAAGAAAGGAAAATACTTTAGACCTAGTATTTGTGAACGAGATGAATTATGTTAAAGAAATAATAGTTTATAATGTGAGTATTTCAGACCATAATGTCATAGAATTAACAGTTCATTCCAAAGCAAGTGAAAATAGAGATAAGCAAGAAATGAAAAAGTGGGAAGGATATGGAAAATACAACTTCTACAGTAAAAATATAAAATGGTCAGAAATTAATGAAGAATTAAACAAAGATTGGGATAACATTTTCGTAAGTGATGACATAAGGGTAAATACGGAGATATTATATAAAATATTGGAGAAAATAGTGGAAAAATATATACCGAAGAAGAAAAGTAAACATCATTCATGCATACCAAGAGACAGAAGGATCTTGTTCCAGAAAATCAGAAAGTGGAAAAAAGGTCTTGCAAAAGAAAAAAATGCATGGAAAGTTATAGAACTAAAAAGTAAGATAGAAATGCAGAACAAAAGATTATACAATCAAAAGAAAATGAAAAACGGGACTTGGAAGAAAAAACCCTATTAAATATCAAGCAAAACCCAAACTATTATACTCATATGCGAAGAAGATGAATAAAAGAAGAATAGAAATAGGCCCTCTGAGAATTGAAGGGAGATTAACGAATGAAAAAAAGGAAATTTGCAACATACTGGCAGAACGATATAAGAGAGAATTCACCCCTAGAATAGATAATGAAGATAATGATATAGAAGTAAGGGATGAAATAGTGAATATTTAGCTGACATAGATATTAATGAAGCCGATATTGTGCAGGCTATTAATGAAATTAAAAATGGAGCTGCTGCAGGGCCAGATGGAATTCCTGCTATTTTGTTAAAGAAAGTAGTTCATTCTATCGCAAAGCCACTTGCAATATTATTAAGACAAAGTGTAGATACAGGCAAGATATATGATGAGCACAAATTAGCATATATTACACCCCTACTTTCAAAAGTGGATCAAGACTAGAGGCAAGTAATTATAGGCCTGTGAGTCTAACATCACATATTATGAAAGTGT
Source organism: Macrobrachium nipponense (assembly GCF_015104395.2). Lineage (NCBI taxonomy): Eukaryota > Metazoa > Arthropoda > Malacostraca > Decapoda > Palaemonidae > Macrobrachium > Macrobrachium nipponense. Next base: position 63,057,059 of record NC_087206.1, on the reverse strand, counting down.
ATGAAAGGGTAATGAAGAAAAATATTATGAAACATTTAATAAAAAATAATTTTGTTTAATAAAGGACAACATGGTTCGTACCCGGAAAAAGTACACAAACCCAACTGTTAGTCCACCGTGAGAACATATTCAAAAATATGAAAAGCGGAAATGAAACAGATGTGGTTTATTTAGACTTTGCAAAAGCTTTTGATAAAGTAGACCATAATATTATTAGCGAAGAAAATTAGAAAACACAATATCGTGGATAAAGTAGAAAATGGTTAAAAGAATTTTTACACAACAGAAAACAGATAGTTATTGCAAACGACGAGAAATCGGATGAAGCCAAGGTAATATCCGGTGTGCCGCAAGGTACGGTGTTAGCTGCAATACTGTTTGTTATTATGATTGAAGACATAGACAATAATGTTAAAGATTCGGTAGTGAGTAGTTTCGCAGATGACACAAGAATAAGTAGAGAAATTACTTGTGATGAAGATAGGAACGCTCTACAAAGAGACCTTAACAAAGTATATGATTGGGCAGAGGTAAATAGGATGGTATTTAACTCTGATAAATTTGAATCAATAAATTATGGAGACAGAGAAAGAAAGCTATATGCATATAAGGGACCTAATAATGAGACCATCACAAATAAGGAAGCAGTTAAAGACCTTGGTGTGATGATGAATAGGACATTTTATGCAATGATCAAATAGCAACTCTGTTGGCAAAATGTAAAGCAAAAATGGGAATGTTGTTACGGCACTTCAAAACAAGAAAAGCTGAACACATGATTATGCTTTATAAAACATATGTTCGTAGTCCACTTGAATATTGCAATATGATATGGTACCCACACTATCAAAAGGATATTGCACAAATAGAGAGTGTACAAAGGTCCTTTACAGCTAGAATAGAAGAAGTTAAGGACCTAGACTACTGGGAAAGACTACAATTCTTAAAATATATAGTCTAGAAAGGAGAAGAGAAACGCTACATGATAATTCAGGCATGGAAACAGATAGAAGGAATAGCAGAAAATATCATGGAACTAAAATATCAGAAAGAGCAAGCAGAGGTAGATTAATAGTGCCCAAAACTATACCAGGAAAAATAAGGAAAGCACACAGGAGGGGGGGGGACATTAATCCACTCGCACCAGCATCGTATAATGCGCGTCTATTCAATGCGTTGCCAGCTCATCTGAGGAATATATCAGGAGTGAGCGTAGATGTGTTTAAGAATAAGCTCGACAAATATCTAAACTGCATCCCAGACCATCCAAGATTGGAAGATGCAAAATATACCGGAAGATGTACTAGCAACTCTCTGGTAGACATTAGAGGTGCCTCACACTGAGGGACCTGGGGCAACCCGAACAAGATGTAAGGTCTGTAAGGTAAGGTCTGTTAGGATACTAGTTGCTTCAGTTACATTGCACAGCATTTTTTATATATATTTCACCTGCCGCCAGTATTCTTTTCCAGATGGTAAATCTCATGTACCGAGTTTGGCTGAAATTGTTCAATGCGTTTCAGCAAATATTCATACATACATACATACATACATACTTCCATTTATATATAAATATATTTTATGTATATTATATTTATGTTTGTTATTTTAATTGCGATGGGTGGGTTATTTAGATAGAGATGTATTTGGGAAGAAAACTACTGACGGAATTTCGTCGATTCCCAAACGGATATTTGAGTCTTGAAACTTATGAAACTTAATTGAAAAAGTTTGCAGATAAACATTACATTGGGGATTCTTCGAAGTTTAGATGAACGTCAAGACGACGGTAGAGCTTTTTTATATTTTAACGAAAATATTGAGACGATGCTCGTTACAGCTGATTAGTTGGATAACCTCTTCTCATCAGGCCAGTTTTTATGTCGCATTTTACGGCGTCTTGTAATGGCTGAACTCTTGGGAGGCCTCAACTTTGTGAATTTATCAGGGAGCTATTCGTAGTTCGTTTCTACGTTCTTGAAACATCACATATATATGTACATATCTTATATATATATATATATATATATATATATATATATATATATATATACTATATGTGTATCTGTATATGTATATATGTATGTATATATGTATGCATATATATATATATATATATATATATATCTATATATATAGAGAGAGAGAGAGAGAGAGAGAGAGAGAGAGAGAGAGAGAGAGAGAGAGAGAGAGAGAGAGAGAGAGAATTGTGATGGTGAGAAACAATGAAATAATTGAAGTAACCTTCGTCTGACTACATCAGTTAATATTCAAAATATAGTGTATTTTTATACCGATGGAAAAAATTAGGCGCTCGGAGTTCTACGTCAGAGAACACAGACAATAAAGGGTTAAAACAGTCACAAAGATTGCTTTCAGTGTCTTGGGCCAAAGTTAGGAAAATGATCCGCTTCTAAATTTACAGAGAAGAAAATCACACAAACCAGCTAAGCATAATAACCATTGGAAAAAAAAAGCCAGTGTGAGCATCCCTAAATATAGTAAGGACCA